>NC_041220.1:149633717-149651328 GCF_002837175.3 Physeter macrocephalus | reverse complement strand
ACAGTGCAAGAGGGTTCCCTTTTCTCCACACCCTCTCCAGCATTTATTGTTTGTAGATTTTTTGATGACGGCCATTCTGACTGGTGTGAGATGATATCTCATTGTAGTTTTGATTTGCATTTCTCTAATGATTAGTGGTGTTGAGCATCCTTTCATGTGTTTGTTGGCCATCTGTATATCTTCTTTGGAGAAATGTCTATTTAGGTCTTCTGCCCATTTCTGGATTGGGTTTCAAGCTGTGTTTTGAATTGTACAGGACCTGATGATGGAATAAAATAGGTGTGTGGGGTGCATCCTCGGACAGGAGCTGCCTGGGAAACAGAGATAGTCTGATCAGAGCTGAATCCTGAAGGATGAGAAAGACCCCATCGTGCAAATGTTTAGGGATAGGTGGGAGGAAAGGTGTAGATAGAAGGGGATAGATTGACAGGTCAGGACCTTTATAAGGACTGAAGGAAGATTTGGAGGGCTGGAATGCAGACGGAATAGGTGGGTTAAAAGGTGAGGCTGTAAATGTGAGCAGGGGTGAAATCTATGACCTTGTGGTTCTGGTGAGAGATGAGTAGATTGCTGGCAATTCACAGGGAAATGACTGGTTTTAGCAGAACAGTGACATGAGGCTTACATCAACAGAACTCCGTGAAACTTGTCAGAGGGCAGAAGCGGAGTGGGGAAGGCAAGGAGGGTTGTGAGATCCGTTTCAAGCCAAGGAGGGGAGGGGGAAAAGAGGTGGCTTACATGATGTAATACAGAAGAGAAATGATGGCTTCTGTGTTTGTTGTGGGCATAGGAGCCCATGCGCTTGTCCTTGGATAGGCAAGGGCAGATATGGAAGAAGCCAAAAGTCTACTCGTTGAAAAAAAAAAAACTGAGTATGACTTCTTGTCATTAGGAAGGGAGGAAAGAACTCCAGGGAAGAAATCAAAATGCCTTTTCTGGACATGAAAAATACGAGAACCCATGAGATATTTGAGGGCCTACATCAAGCCTTTGACACCAGAGCTCAGGGAAGAGGTGAAATTGGCAAATGTCAACAGTATATGTTATCTAATCTGGGAATGGATGCTTATACCCAAGACAGAAGAAGTCATTTCTTTTTTATTAAATTTTTTTAATTTAATTTTTATTTTATTTACATTGGAGTATAGTTGACTTACAATGTTGTATTAGTTGTAGGTGTACAGCAAAGTGATTCAGTTATACATATACATGTATCTATTCTTTTTCAGATTCTTTTCCCATATACGTTATTATAGAGTGTTGAGTAGAGTTCCCTGTGCTATACAGTAGGTCCTTGTTGGTTATCTCTTTTATATATAGTAGTGGGTATATGTTAATCCCAAACTCCTAATTTATCCCTGCCCCCTCCCCTTTTGTAACCGTTAAGTTTGTTTTCTATGTCTGTGAGTCTGTTTCTGTTTTGTAAATAAGTTCATTTGTATCCTTTTTTAGATGCACATATAAGTGATATCTTACGGTATTTGTCTTTCTCTGTCTGACTTAGTTCACTCAGTATGACCGTCTCTACGTCCATCCATGTTGCTGCAAATGGCATTATTTCATTCTTTTTATGGCTGAGTATATTCCATTGTATATATGTACCACATCTTCTTTATCCATTCATCCGTTGATGGGCATTTAGGTTGTATCCATGTCTTGGCTATTGTAAGTAGTGCTGCCATGAACTTAGGGGTGCATGTATCTTTTCGGATTATAGTTTTGTCTGGATATACGCCTAGAAGTGGGATTGCTGGGTCATATGGTAGCTCTATTTTTAGTTTTTGAGGACACTCCATACTGTTTTCCATAGTAGCTGCACCAACTTACATTCCCACCAACAGTGCAGGAGGGTTCCCTTTTCTCCACACCCTCTCCAGCATTTATTGTTTGTAGACATTTTGATGATGGCCATTCTGACTGGTATGAGGTGATACCTCACTGCAGTTTTGATTTGCATTTCTCTAATAGTTAGCGATGTTGAGCATCTTTTCATGTGCTTTTTGGCCATCTAGAAGTCATTTCTAACGAAGCACAATGTTCAGTTAGGAGGGGGAGGAGGAGGATTTAACGTTCTGAGGAACTGCCAAATTGCTTTCTGTAGCAGCTACCCCATTTTACATTCCCACCAGCACTGATATCAGGGTTCTGATTTCTCTACATCCTCTCAACACATCATCTTTTTCAAAAAAATAAATTTTAGCCACTGTGGTTTTGAAGTGATATTTCATTGCAATTTTGATTTGTATTTTCCTAATGATGTTGAGCATCTTGTTATATGTTTAGTAGCCATTTTTATCTTTCCTTTAGAGAAAAATCTATTAGATTCCTTTATTCTCTTTAAAAATTGGGCTATTTGTCTTTTGATTGCTGAATGAATCTAC
Source organism: Physeter macrocephalus (assembly GCF_002837175.3). Lineage (NCBI taxonomy): Eukaryota > Metazoa > Chordata > Mammalia > Artiodactyla > Physeteridae > Physeter > Physeter macrocephalus. The sequence continues at coordinate 149,648,947 of NC_041220.1, read as the reverse complement.
CTTTAAAGTCTTTAACTACTTTAAAGGTACCTTTAACTACTTTAAAGGTAGTTTTGGTAGGAGAACAAACTGATTGGAGTGGATGGAATAAAGATAAAGCAATGGGCATGGTGATAAAATATGAACACCTGAAAGATGTTTGTAAAATATAGCTGGATATCCATCCCCAATCCTGATTACTATGTTCATTCGTAAATCAAATACGTTTGGGTTTTTTTTAAGTTGTACACTGGCCTGACTTTTGGATCATGGGTGGACTGGAAAGCAGAGTTATTAATACATGCCATATTTTGATGTAGTTTTGGCTTGGAGAGAAACCAACAGTGCAAGGTGTGATTTTACCATAGAATAATGCATGCTCACAAGAAAATAATGTATTCTAAAATGCATTCATTCTATTATCACGGCCATGGGCTGATTCCTTTAGCTTAGTAACTCTTTAGAACAGTATTTTTTTTTAATTTTTAAATTTGATTTAATTTATTTTTTTATACAGCAGGTTCTTATTAGTCATCAATTTTATACACATCAGTGTATCCATGTCAGTCCCAATCTCCCAATTCATCACACCACCATCCCTGACCCCCCCGCCGCTTTCCCCCCTTGGTGTCCATACGTTTGTAGAGCAGTATTTTTGATCTCATTGTTTGCTACTAGGGTGTAGCCCCAAAGAAACCATTTCCCCAACCCCCTGCACTGATGGACAAGACCTGTAAGTCTGACCTTACGTCATTAACAAATCATCCTTTTATGAGAAACTGCCTCCTTATTAGCCCTCTGCTAAGTTGCAGAATTACCGGGAAAAAATTCTCATATGAATTAATTTCTCCCATTATTTTCTAACTTCCCATCATCTTTCTATCATTTGTATCGACTTGACCCATTTAGCAATTTCACTCAACTAACTGCTCGCAATGTGAGCTGACTTTTGTTTCTGCTATACTACGTTTACACTCTGCAATCTGGAACCCTGTGCTAGAGAAGTTAACTTATCGCTCAACATCTGTTTATATTAATGAGTCATGAATGATGCCTCTTTCATTGTTTTTATTGGTGCAGAATTGGAAAGGAAAGAGTTATAGTTGTTTCTGCCATATGAAGATTCCTAGAACTTGGCCACCCTTCCGAATGCTAAATTTTCAATGAAATCCAGCTTAACTAATTTGTGTTGAAATGTAAGACCAACTTCCCTCATTCTGCCTTTTGCCATAGCTGAAAGAAACTGCTCTCTTCTAAACCCTTAATATCTCTTCTTATCCTCATGCTAAATGCCAGCGATGACATTTGTGGTCTCCACAGATAGATGCCACTGAAATATAAATGAGAACAGAGTCTCCCTTGCTATTTAATGGGCTAAACCGAGTTACACCTGCTTGTCGTAATTCAGTTCTATATGATTTTCATGTAGTGAGTGCTTTGAGCTTGCTATTGCAATAATGAACAAGAGACTTACAACATCAAAGGAAGGAAGGAAGATATCTAATGTTTTATTTAGTGCTATCCCCGACCAGAGTACGTCTGATTAAAGGAACAAAATCACTATTTGCATAAGTTTGTTCCAGAATGTATTCATAGCCTCGCAAATGAATGACGCCTCTTGTTGATTGAAAAGACCTAATTAACAATAATTTTATCAGATGAAGATTGTGATTGATTGATTTGAACTCTAGAGAAGTTCTTTTCCAGCAATAGTAGCAGTTATGCCAACCTAGCCTGCTCTAGCTGCTTCCTTGATGTGACCTATCTTCCAAACCCAGGGGTGGGGACCCAATTTTTTTTTCCAGCACCAAAACTATCTTGATTTCCCGCCCCCCAACTTTGGAAGGGTGCTCCAGAGCCAAAGGGTCAAGGGACTGACCCAAGCGAGTATGGAATTCAGCAAGGCTGCACTGGCATACAAGATACTTTGAATTCGGGGGTTTGCTTGTGTCAGGATTGTGGATAATGAACCAAGTATAAGAGAAATGCAATAGAAAATGGTCGGAACTCAGATGTTGGAGGCAATGATGAGACATGTTTTTGATTCTTGGAACCCATTCCCCACTTCTGATTTACCACCTTGGATAGTTACCTGATAGACTTTATTTTTACAAAACACCTGCCACTATCATCCTTCTACCTGAAACCCATGATTCTCCCTGCTCTCATGCATCCTTGTGAGTTGTTATCTCTTGCTGTATCACAAATTACAACATATGTGTGACATAAGACAGCACAAGTATTATCCCACAGTTTCTATGAGTTAGGAGTCTGGGTATGGCTTAGCTGGGTCATCTGTCTTAGGGTCCCTCACAAGACTGCCATCAGAGTGGTGGCCATGACTGAGGTCTCCTCTGAAGGGTTGACTGGGGAAGGGTCCATTGTCAAGCTCAGTCAAGCTATGGGCAGAATTCCGTTGCTCATGAGCTGTTGGATGGAGGGTCTCAACTGGTGTCATAGACTACTCAGTCTACCTTAACAAAATACCATAGACTTGAGGGGCTTAAACAATAGACACTTATTTCTCACTGTTCTGGAGACTGGGAAACCCAAGGTCAAGGTGTCATCAAGGTAAGGTTTCATTCTTTGTCCTCTTATCTTGACATGCAGCTGGTTACCATCTCCCTGTGTGCTCTCATGATCTCTTCTTTGTGTGCATTGGGAAAGGGGGTGGCAGGGAGAGAGAGAGAGTGCTTTGGGTCTCTCTTCTTATAAGGATAGTAACCATCATGGTGGCCTCAACCTCATATTAGGTTTACACCTAATTATTTCCCAAAGGCTCCGCCTCAAATACCATCACATTGGGGCTTACGGCTTCAATGTATGCATTTTGGAGGGGACACAAACATTCAGTCCATAACAGTTGGCCAGAGGCCACCCTAATTTCCTTGTCACTTGGACCTCCTCAAACATAGCTGCATATTTCATTAATGCCTGTAACTCAAGAAGGTGATAGAGTCACACAAGATAGAAATCAGATCTTTTAAGAATTAATCACAAAAGTGACATCCTATTACTGGGAAATCAGTGGCACAGCCAACACTTAATGTTCACAAAGATGTGAACACCAATACTTGGGGATCATCAGGGACTCTTGTTTTATTTTTTTTTTAAGTTTTTATTGGAGTATAGTTGATTTACAATGTAATGTTAGTTTCAGGTGTACAGCAAAGAGAATCAGTTATACATATACATATATCCATTCTTTTTTTAAGTTTCTCTTCCCATATAGGTCATTACAGACTATTGAGTAGAGTTCCCTGTGCTATACAGCAGGTTATTATTAGTTATCTATTTTATATATATAGTAGCATGTATATGTCAATCCCAATCTCCCAATTTATCCCTTCCCCCGCCCTTATCTCCTGGTAACCATAAGGTTGTTTTCTACATCAGTCACTCTACTTCCATCAGGAACTCTTTTAGAATGAGTCTCCCCTGGGGAACTTCCCCGACCCTCCAGCTCGATACTATCTGGCTGAGGTTTGTAATTGAACAAGAGATGAAAGATGTTCCCAGTTTATATCTGCTTCTTAGCCTGGCATCTACTATGGGAGTAGCTCCAGAAGCCAAGAAGATAACCAAAGGGCATATGAAAATGATGGAGTCCAAACCACACATATATAATTCAGAATCAGAAGACTGTTAACCATACCTCTATGTAAAATGCTATGAAAGATAGTAACTGATAGATTCTGCCCTTCAGCTTCTCCAGATAAAATCTTTGCGGTAGTTTGAAAATATTTAACACTTTGTGAAATTTACTATTAATAATACCAATACAAAGCCCTCCCGTTTTTCTTTTTCTTTTTTTGGTTGTGCCGTGTGGTATGCGGCATGTGGGATCTTAGTTTCCTGACCAGGGATGGAAGCTGCACCCCCTGCAGTGGAAGCACAGAGTCTTAACCACTGGACCGCCAGGGAAGTCCCAAAGCCCTCCCATTTTCAACAGTTACTAAAAATATAGAAGAGAATAACTATGGTAATGAAGATAGAAAAACATTTACAAATCACTGCAAGAAAATGAGAAATGCTACTTAACCACTATCAGTTCTTGAAAGGAACATTGTTTATCCTTCTTCATGTAAAATTTTCAGTGACGTTTCAGTCCTTTGTAAGACTATAACCAGACATCCCAGTTCTGAGATAATTCAAGTTAAAAATAAGTGTTAGAGTGACACTTTCTCTAAAATCCGTGTCCTGTGATTATTCTATGGCACACTTTTCTTATGCATTTTATTAAAGTGATTATTCACTTTTAATTACTGTAAATTTCATGTCAGTTATAGCCATGCAACTATCTCAGTGCCACTTCTATGTTCCTACATAGTGAATATGAACATCATTCCATCTTGACCATGTGTATAGTTCGTTGCAGTCTACTGAAATGTCAAAGTTTTAAAATTTCTATTTAGAAGGTTACATTTCTACCAAATCATATAATGAAGAGTGCCTATCAGCTGGGGATAATATATGTCATCTTCTATGTTCTTCATTAGCATCAAAAGGGTTCTATGGTGTGCAGATGCCCATGAGCTGAGGTTTGTCCACAGAAAACTGAAGGGTGGTGTTTTTCTGTAGATTATTTTCGTATTTATATAATGAAATGTAAAGGAAGTCTATTGGGTTATCAGAGAGAGTACCACTGACTTGCAAATCAGCTCTAAATATTCTGTCTGGTTCTCTAAGAGTTCAGGCGCCTCGTGTACCATGTCTTGTCCCAATGCCTTGCCCACCCTGGGCCATGCTAGACTCTTCTTCATCCATTGGGCTAACCAGAAACATCTGCAAGGAAAAATAAAAGTAAGATGTATTTTCCACTGTTGTTACTTCTGGATGGAGGCTTTATGATTGTATAATGATATAATCTAACATGTACAAAGTCCAAGTGCAATGACCTAACAGTCTGGGAAATATCACATTCTTTCTTCAACATGTTGAGGAAATACAGTAATTATTATCAGTATCTGTCCGTGGTTTTCAATGAACAAATTGGTTTTCATTTATATTTCTAAGGAACAGCCTCAAGGAATCATTGATGCTGCGCATGTCCTCCAAAACCGTTCAATTCCTTCACATGTTGAAAAGATGTTTATGATAATGCTGTATTTTCCTTTGAAGTCCACAGTTCCACTCAAGTAAACCAGAGTCATGATGAGGTCATGATTTCATCTTCTCAATAAAAACAAGAAAAGCATCTTAACAGGCATCGATTACATGCTTGAAACTTTCCTTCTATTTTATATCTAGTCCTCACTATCTTATCGTATTGGGATTATTAACTTTTTCATACTCTGAGATCATAAATATTCAGAGAGATGATCTATGTCCTAAAGTTATAGGACCAATTTGAGATTGATATTCACATCTATGACACCTCAAAATTGTCGCTCTTTTTACAGTGGTAATTCATTTCCTTATTACTTAGTTATTGTTTCAGGCTTCAAGGTGGATGACCTTAATGAGTATATTTTGAGTCCTATGGAAAATACTGCATTCACATCTGCGTTGAGTATTCATTCAAATACCAGAATTTAGAGTGACTTAAACCTCCTTTTCTTCCCAATGATGAAACAGCAAACTAAGAGTTTACATATATATGAAAAGGCTGAGTTGGGAACAGATCTGTTCAGATCTCTTGATTTACTTAATACCCTCTTAATACCTAATACGACCTTAATATTGTCTTTATTATACTAACAACTAATCTTAAATTATGGCAGATTTTTTTAAATTCCAGAATTATACTTATAAGATATAGGAGTAACCAGAAATGGTACATACCACAAAATCCACAGTTAGAAGATAACTATGAATTATGCCAATTTCATTTCAAGCTTATAAATTTCAGAAGATTAAATGACAAATCAAAAAAGTTTCTCGGGGCTTCCCTGGTGGTGCACTGGTTGGCAATCCGCCTGCCAATGCAGGGGACACGGGTTCGGGCCCTGGTCCGGGAAGATCCCACATGCCACGGAGCAACTAAGCCCGTGCACCACAACTGCAGAGCCTGCGCTCTGGAGTCCATGAGACACAACTGCTGAGCCTGCAAGCCACAACTACTGAAGCCCGCACGCCTAGAGCCCGTGCTCTGCAACAAGAGAGGCCACTGCAGTGAGGGGCCCACACACCTCAATGAAGAGTAGCCCCTGCTCGCTGCAACTAGGGAAAGCCCACGTGCAGCAATGAAGACCCAAAGCAACCATAAATAAATAAATAAACAAACAAACAAACAAACAAATAAATAAATAAATAATATTTCTCTTTAGCTAGACAGAGAAATAGTCAGTGTTGATCCAAGCATGAAAAAGCCTCAGTGACTTAGAATGTTGCTGTCCTGTCACATATTCATGCTGAAAAATACAACAGGCATCAAATGAACAGCTCAAAGTCTGAGGAAATCATCGCCAGAGAAAGAAGCAATTTCTTTGGACATATTAACAATTTAGGTTATAAGGATGTCGCTCCTTCTTGCCAAAGGGGATATTATATACAGTGTTGGTATATAATGAAATTATTACAACACTATCAATGAGGCTGCTCCTTGGATGCCATAGAATGAATGGCAAAGGACGTAGGTCCTTTGGAAGGTGATGAGGTCATGAAGGTGGCAACCTCATGATGGGATTAGCGCCCTTGTAAAAGACATCCCAGAGATCCCCCTCATACCTTCTACCGTGTGAGGACACGGTGAGAAGATGGAATCCATGAAACAGGGAGAGAGGCCTCACCAGACACAAAATCTGTTGGAGCCTTGGTCTTGGACTTCCAGTCCCCACAACTGTAAGAAATAAATTTCTGTTGCTTATAAGCTACTCAGTCTAGGGAATTCTGTTATAGCATCCTGAATGGACTAAGATAGTGGGGGTCATTTAAACCTATTCACCTCACAAATTTATATATCAATATAAATATCTTTATTGAAGTATACTTGATTTACAATGTTGTGTTAATCTCTGCTGTACAGCAAAGTGACTCAGTTATATGCATATATACATTTTTATATTCTTTTCCATTATGATTTATCACAGGATATCTTTATTGAAGTATACTTGATTTACAATGTTGTGTTAATCTCTGCTGTACAGCAAAGTGACTCAGTTATATGCATATATACATTTTTATATTCTTTTCCATTATGGTTTATCACAGGATATTGAATATAGCTCCCTGTGCTGTACAGTAGGACCTTGTTGTTTATCCATCCTATATGTAATAGTTTACATCTACTAACCCCAAACTCCCAGTCTGTCCCTCCCCTTCCCCCTCCCCCTTGGCAACCACAAGTCTGTTCTCTATGTCTGTGAGTCTGTTTCTGTTTCGTAGTTAAGTTCATTTGTTTCATATTTTAGATTCCATATATGTGATATCATATGGTATTTGTCTTTCTCTTTTTGACTTACTTCACTTGGTATGATAACCACTAGTTGCAATTTTAAATATTTTACTGCAACTCTAGGCTAATAGTCTCTTAGGTTCTCAAGTAGAGAACTAGTTCCCCGAGTCCCTCCTGACTCTCTCCCCGTGTTCTCTCAGAAGCATCCCTCTAATAAATCTTTTGCACGTTGAACTCTATCCTGTCTGCTTCTCCATGTACCTGGAATAACATACAAGCCTGAATCAAGATTATTTTTTTGAAGCAAAGGAATGAGGACAATCTCAAAAATAGATGAGAGTTTTCATTCGTCCTTTAAATTATGTGTTGCATCCATAAGTTTTCATGGAAAAATAGAAAGAGTTCTCTATAATTTTAATAGTTTTATTATGCAAGAAAAGGCCCCGACTGTGGGGTATCCTTTGTTTTGGCCTTGGTTTTGATATCTATCACAGGCATTCACTACCTCAGATGAAATAACATCCTCAGGAATGTCTCCAACATGACTCAACACAGCTCTACTCACTTTACAAAACAGCAGGTACCTAAGATTCCATCTGAAATGTTCAGCATCCTCTCGAATTTCAGTCCTGTGCCCATTCTACTGCCTAAAATACATTGCCATGTGAATGCTTTGATGTCACCTCAAATCATATAAAATCGAACTCTTTAACTGCAATGGAAGTTGCACTCATCTCTCCTGTGTCACTACCCTAGTAAGAGCCCTTTTATCCACAGGCAATGTCAATTTACCTCCTGTGGAAGGCGTTCAGGGGAGCCCTGAACTGCTTGACCTGCAGCTCACACTTTTCTTTTTTTTTTTTTAAACACCTTTATTGGAGTATAATTGCTTTACAATGTTGTGTTAGTTTCTGCTGTATAAAAAAGTGAATCAGTTATACGTATACACGTATTCCCATATCTCCTCCCTCTTGCGTCTCCCTCCACCCTCCCTATCTCACCCCTCTAGGTGGACACAAAGCACCGAGCTGATCTCCCTGTGCTATGCCACTGCTTCCCACTAGCTACCTCTTTTACATTTGGTAGTATATATATGTCCATGCCACTCTCTCACTTCGTCCCAGCTTACCCTTCCCCCTCCCCGTGTCCTCAAGTCCATTCTCTATATCTGCGTCTTTATTCCTGGCCTGCCCCTAGGTTCCTAAGAACTTTTTTTTTTTTTTAGATTCCATATATATCTGTTAGCATACGGTAATTATTTTTCTCTTTCTGACTTACTTCACTCTGTATGACAGACTCTAGGTCCATACATCTCACTACAAATAACTCAATTTCATTTCTTTTTGTGGCTGGGTAGTATTCCGTTGTATATATGTGCCATATCTTCTTTATCCATTCAGCTGTCGATGGACACTTAGGTTGCTTCCATGTCCTGGCTATTGTAAATAGAGCTTCAATGAACATTGTGGTACATGACTCTTTTTGAATTATGGTTTTCTCAGGGTATATGCCCAGTAGTGGGATTGCTGGGTCGTATGGTAGTTCTATTCTTAGTTTTTTGAGGAACCTCCATACTGTCCTCCATAGTGGCTGTATCAATTTACATTCCCACCAACAGTGCAAGAGGGTTCCCTTTTCTCCACACCCTCTCCAGCATTTATTGTTTGTAGATTTTGTTTGTTTGTTTGTTTGTATATTTTTTGATGATGGCCATTCTGACTGGTATGAGGTGATACCTCATTGATTTGCATTTCTTTAATGATTAGTGGTTTTGTCACACGTGTTTCTGAGTTTGCTTCTCTCTGGTTGGTGGAATTAAGTCAATCTGTGCTCAGGCGTGCGTAATTAATCACCTATTTAATGGATGAAACATGTTAGGCATCAGTCTCTTGACCCAGCCAGGTCATTTGCTCAACTCTTGGTGAGAAGGGGGAAAAGATTCATAATTAAATATTGTAACTAGATAAAAGCCAGTAGAATCCCAAAGGGTGGAGGGATGGTTCCAGAAAGAAAAAGAAAAAACATTCTCTGGTATGTAAAATAACGTTAACTTTGTTATGCATCCTTGAAACTCATCACTGGAACGTCTTCAAATGGAATTCCAAGGAAGTCTTAACGCCTGATGATTTTGAAATGCAATTTAGTGAGAATTGAACGGTTTTGTTTTGTTTTTTTAGAAATTAGGAAGAGTCAGCATAGACTATCTGGATGTTGATGAAAATATTAAAGCTTCCTTTGAAATACTTTACACTCATGTTTCTAGTCAATAGGACTGGCGTTCCAACACTTTTTATCAACAAAGCAATCCCTGTTCCACCTTCAGAACTTATAAAAACCAAATGCTGTTGGGATTGTAATTTTTTACATCTTTTTTAGTTGGGGGGGGGTGTATGCAAACTAAGACCCATGGGCCAAATCCAATCTACCAACTGTTTTTATAAATAAAGTTTTATCCGAACTCAGCTATACCCATCTGGTTACATATTATTTATGGCCACCTTCTCACAAAGATGGCAAAGTTGAGTAGTTTGCACATAAATCCAAAAATATTTACTATCTCACCATTAAGAAATTTTTTAAAAAGATTGCCAATTGCTATCCAGATAAAACGCAGCTCCAGTGTTTTACTTTGACCAGTGCTTGTCAAATGCTGTAGTACGAAACGGTGGTGGTAATTTTTGGTCTAACAGAATTTTGCTCTGAGGGACAAAGGCTTGAGAAATTAATAAATTAATTTATTGGACAGAGTGATTTTTTTCTGAACCCGGAATTTCAGAAGTTACATTGAGGAAAGGAAGATTTAAGTTTTACCTAAACACAACACAATGTCTCAGAGACCCATTTCACATTCATCTGATTAACACAGCATTTAATGGCCCTGGAAATAGTTCAGATTTATCACATTACATAAATTCCAGCTGTTTTCTACTATTTGTCCATATGTATAACCACAGCTGGGTCCAATCAAGTCAAGTACAACCGTTAAGCTAGTCTCTAAAATATTGTAAAAATAGAGAAAAGAACAAGACGTATCCTCGAAATCATTCCTCATGACTTTGTCCTTAAAAAGTGATTTTTCTCTCAAACTCTCCCAAATCACTTACCACTAACCCCCTTAGCCAGTATTTATATTCTATCAGTGCTCTTAGATCTTTTTGATCCAAAAACTAATCAAATTTTGGCTATATGAACATGTTAGTTTACATTAGTTTAAGCCTTGAAATCAATTGTTTGGCTACATTTTATAAGTTTTCCCTTGACAGTAGTATTCAGATTTCGTTGTATGGATTTTAAATGTACAGTGTATACACTTGGTGTCTTTTTAAATTATAGTAATCCCTAAAGTTAATCTTAATTTACTCACCAAATAGGGTTGTCTGCATTTTTAATTTCCTAACTGTAGCATTACAACTTGACTTATTTGACTGGAAATTTACCCTAGCATAATTATTACCCTTTATTTATTTCTAGTTACATTTGCTCTAAATTTTGTGTTCTAATGGGTATTTTATATTGAATGTTAGACTCTCTTAATTCTTTTTAACATTTTCCTTATAAATGTACAGCAATATTTCTTTTTGTAACACCTAGCCAAATGACATATCTAAGTTATAGATAGCGATATAAGCAGCTCAGAAGATTCATTTAAATAGTAAGTAACTGGGTCATTAAACTGAATTATATTCAGAGATATAGAAATTAGTGCAGGGGGGCTTCCCTGGTGGTGCAGTGGTTGAGAATCCGCCTGCCGATGCAGGGGACGCGGGTTCGTGCCCCGGTCCGGGAAGATCCCCCCACGTGCCGCGGAGCGGCTGGGCCCGTGAGCCATGGCCGCTGAGCCTGCGCGTCCGGAGCCTGTGCCCCGAAACGGGAGAGGCCACAATAGTGAGAGGCCCGCGTACCGCAAAAAAAAAAAAAAAAAAAAAAAAAAAAGAAAAGAAAGAAAGAAAGAAATTAGTGCAGGAACCCGGGGCTGGCAGTAGTGGAGCTGTCAGCATCTCTAGGCCCAAGGAGTTAAAGAAAGAGAGAAGTTATTCATTGGGTGAGTCAAGCTGTGATGTGACCTTCTGAAAAACCATGCTAAGGCCACTTGACTGATTCAGATTCAAGAATCCCATTGGAATTACCAACCTGTCTTCTAGCTTTCACAGGAGCCTAATGATTTTATCCACACAGTTTAGCCTCAAGGGAGAGGGAAGAATAGGCAATGACTCTGAACAGGCAGGTGAAAGATATTTTTCATAATTCTGGTATTTCTCAACTATGAACCCAACCCTAAAGTGTCTCAAAACTTCATGACCCTATCCTTGGATCCAAGGATCATTATTCTTGGTGTGAGCCATTTTCAGAGGTCTCATTACTCTTTCTTGAAATGAGTTAGGGAGTGAAACCAGTGGAAAGTTTGAATAACTTGTATTGGGGGTTTTGGGAAAAAGTATGAGGAAATAGCCTCTTTTCTGCCACCAGATATTACTGTGTGTACTGTGTATGTGTTGTATTCTTCTATGATATGTGGTATGATATGTAAGGTTGGGACTGTCATCTTGAGAAAGGAAAGAAACTAGCTTGAGGATCAAGCTGACACAATGGAAAGAGGGAAGGAGTGTGAATCTTTGCAAATATTGTTGGGTCTCTGGAGTTGTCACTCGGGAGCTCCCCTGATTTGGCATGTAATACTTTGTGAGATAATACATAGTTCTAATACTGAAAGCCAGTTTGAACTGGTAATTTTTGTTTCAGCCAAAGGCACTGCAGTCTGTACAAGTTCCATTAATGGAGTTATGTGTAATCTGGGTTGTAAGTTGAGACAAGTTCCTGGAGCCCAGATTGCTGGGAGTCTTGAATGGAAGGAATTTTATAACGAGGACTAATTGAAGTTCTTAAACATTGGAGTGTCATGTAGAAAGGAGTACATATTGTGAGATGAGCTAAAGGAAAGTGAGACAAAATGCAGAGAGATAAGTGAAAGCATTTATGCAGTAATTGAAAATTCAAGTATCAAGAACCTGATAGAGGATGCAAATCTACGAAATGGAAAATTAGACAATGGGATAAATTCACTTGAAAATAAGAAACCACAAGACAGAGTGAGTGGGGCAGGAGCAAAGAAAGGAAGAAAAAGTTTTTAAAAAATTGTCCACGATTAGGTCTTTCCTTAAAACAATTCAATTTCTTAATATATCTTTAAGAAAGCATCTAATTTATAATTCAGATATTGTTGCAACTCAAATTACCGATATTTCAAAAAAAATTCAGCTTAGGGTCATTTTATTTCAAGGATTATTAATGCAGGTAAAATTCTCACAGTCAATAAATATGGATTTGATTAACAGAAACAGCTTTTCCAAAGCCAAAATAAATTCCAAAGAAATTAAGTATCCTCAATGTTCTTAAACTATAAAAGGAAGATATCAATGAAGTGATTGTTCTTTTTTTTTTTTTTTTTTTTTTTTTTTTTGGCCTCCCTCTGCTGTGGCCTCTCCCGTTGCGGAGCGCAGGCTCCGGACGCGCAGGCCCAGCGGCCACGGCTCACGGGCCCAGCCGCTCCCCGGCATGTGGGATCCTCCCAGACCGGGGCGCGAACCCGGTTCCCCTGCATCGGCAGGCGGACGCGCAACCGCTGCACCACCAGGGAAGCCCGATTGTTCATTTTTTTAAACTCATGGTGGAAAACAGTATATGGCCAGACATTGTGTTGAGTACCATTTATGTAAGGATGAAAAACACAGGGACGGCCTTCAAGCCATATACGGTGTAAAGGTTAGGAGCCAACAAAGAGCTGAAATACAAAATAGAAAGTACTGTAATTTAGGTGCACCTGGGTGTTAATGGACTACAGAGAAATGTCATCTAGCCAGACTTGGAGTGGGATAGTAGAGAGCATCAGGGCACAGCTAATGGAGTAAGAAACCTAAAGTGTGTTTTGAAGAATGACAGTGAATTCACAAGGAGAAGGGAGCCCATCAGTATGACATTCTTTTCAAGAATGAAGTTGTCTGCCTTGGGCTACTGGCATGGCTGAGACAGAAGTTAGTTGCTCCAGAAGGGAGCTAGGTAAGGCTACAGACATAAGCGTGGTCATAACAGAAGAAGCTTCTTATTCCAGAATGAGATGCCTTATCCTTTTTTTCCCGGCTTTTGCTTACAAATGAGACTTGGCTCCTCCAAAGTACATGTTGCATGTAGTTTCTTAAACATTTGGAATGCTTCAGGATCATCTACATAAGTACCATTTGTTCTAGCTAAATCAACCCATTATTTTTACCCTGGGGCTTGTGTGACCAAAGGATTCAAGGTTATCCCTGTTTTCAAATTATTTTTTTTTTCTAGCCAGGAAATTTTAAAATGCAATTTTAATATTGTTGTTTCCTTCACCCCAGATTGAAGTTAATCAAAGACTTCTTACACTTTCATGATTAAAAAAAAAAAAAATCTGGGCTTCCCTGGTGGCGCAGTGGTTGAGAGTCCGCCTGCCGATGCAGGGGACACGGGTTCGTGCCCCGGTCCGGAAAGATCCCACGTGCCGCGGAGCGGCTGGGCCCGTGAGCCATGGCCGCTGGGCCTGCGCGTCCGGAGCCTGCGCTCCGCAACGGGAGAGGCCACAGCAGTGAGAGGCCCGCGTACCGAAAAAAAAACAAAAACAAAAACTCTGTTTGTGTGTGTGTCCAATAGGTGATTCAACATTTATGAGAGTTGATAAGCCCATCAGGGTCAACAGAGCAAATTACTTGTACATATGTTAATATGAAATTATTTATGCAAATTTGATTTGTGTAAAATAAACCATTGACATTTACATATTTAATTTCAGCTTCAAGTGATACAGTTCTTTAAATAAGATCTGTAATCCCAAATGTTCTCACTTGTTATTTTTGCAAAGACCAGATTGAAATTTAACCATCTTCATCCTAAGTCAGTGGACTGACAGAGTAAACCAGCTCTTAGAAATAAAATTAAACTGAAAAATATTTTCATACCCCCCTGCCAAGTGTGATATGATAATATTAATGAAACTATTCTATGTTTTCCTAAAAAGACATCTATGAGTACACCTTTTCTACTCTGTCCCGATGTAAAATCACATATGGATGCACTTTGTACATCTTCTTTGTGATTAGAAAGTATGAAACCACAGTTGTGCAATTGCATGGATTCAAAAATTGGCAAACATTTTTGTTTTCTTTAACTTTTCTACTTAGTTTTTGAACAGTCTGAACCTTGAAAGGATTTATCAGAAGGTGAAACTTTGCTTTTACAAAAAATTTTGCTGCCATTTGAAAACAGGAATCACTGGTCTTTAAGAACTTCATGGTTCCCTGAATTATAAGAAATTATTTTTTTCTGACATTTCTGAAGGTATCGGCAAGGTTAGATATCATTATTTAAGCAGCAATTATTAGCATCCTTTGAGTCACAAACACCTATGAGTATCTGATCAAAATGATTGACCCTTGACCAGAATAATGCACATATGTGCCCTTGCACATAACACAATTTCAGGGATTTTCCACTCATATATGGATCAGTGGTTAAGAATGCCTCCTTCAGAAAGTAAATTATCCTCAGAGGAACAAGCTTCCTTTCTTAATTTGAGAGAGAGAAGAACTTAAAGGGAGAACTACCAGCAAAGATTCACAATGAAAATGATATCTTACCAGCATTTCCTGAATCCCTGTGCATTAAGGAAAATGATTTCCAGGCATAAGAATTTTTCATGACCTTAGTGTTCATGAAGTTGTTATAAGAATAATGTACAGTTCTGAATGCTCAAACAGAATTTTCTAAAGCTGGATGTTTCTTAGGTAGAAATCTTAGGTAGAATCTGATACCAGTGGATTCTTTTTTTTTTTTTTTTTTTTTTTTCTGTGCGCGGGCCTCTCACTGTTGTGGCCTCTCCCGTTGCGGAGCACAGGCT
>NC_041220.1:149626381-149633458 GCF_002837175.3 Physeter macrocephalus | reverse complement strand
GGATTCTTTTTTTTTTTTTTTTTTTTTTTTCGGTACGCGGGCCTCTCACTGTTGTGGCCTCTCCCGTTGCGGAGCACAGGCTCCGGACGCGCAGGCTCAGCGGCCATGGCTCACGGGCCCAGCCGCTCCGCGGCACGTGGGGGGATCTTCCCGGACCGGGGCACGAACCCGTGTCCCCTGCATCGGCAGGCGGACTCTCAACCACTGTGCCACCAGGGAAGCCACCAGTGGATTCTTTATTTGGTTCCTGGTGGGTACCAGAGTGATAGGCTGTCTTTTTGTTGTGCTGATGTTGGATTTTAGACTGTCTACCAAGTTCTGTTTAAGAGTATTGAACCAATAGATAAAATGTCTATTGTAAGTAGTTTTAACCGGATTCCACTTTACTTCGGACCATTTTGATATTGTGTCCACTTCCTTGAGTTGTTTCGTATTATAGCTTCTCACCATATTAAAATCAGATACAGTTAGATAATTCAGTTTCAGTTAGTTGGATTAGCATGATGGTTTAAAAGCAATAATTAAATGTATCCCTCTTAGAGTTGACTAGCACATCAAACGATCAGTGATCTCCATGATTGTGATGCAGAGTTATCAAGAATACATGAAATTAAACTGGAAGGAAACCTTAATGTCCATCAAAAACATTTTGTTCCATGAAAGAAGCCAGATACAAAAGAATACCTACTAGATGACTCTACTGATATTAAGTTCAAGATCAGGTGAGACTAATCCATGATTATCTTGAGATATAAAATTTTGGGGAAGTGGCCAGGGGATGATGGAAATATTTTATATTTTATTCTGGTTGCTGCTTCCATGGATACATCTGTTTGTCCTAATTCATGAAGCTGCGTACTTAAGATGTATGCATTCTATTGTGCATATATTGTATCTTATTGAAATTCCATTATTTTTTAAATATAATAAGTTAGCATCTGCTAAAATATATCTATGGAAGCAGCGATTCCACAGGGTTTTAACAGGTGTTATGCAATATATTTCAGGTATCAAATAATACCCAGTGGGATTAGTGTGCCCGACAATACAATTTGGGAAACACTCATTTAAATGGCTCTGAGTATTTAAAGAAGATATTAAATTATAACCTAGTTTTTTTTTTTTGTTTGTTTGTTTGTTTGTTTGTTTTGTGGTATGCGGGCCTCCCACTGCTGGGGCCTCTCCCGTCGGGGGGCACAGGCTCCGGACGCGCAGGCTCAGCGGCCACGGCCCACGGGCCCAGCCGCTCCGCGGCACGTGGGATCCTCCCAGACCGGGGCGCGAACCCGGTTCCCCTGCATCGGCAGGCGGACGCGCAACCACCGCGCCACCTGGGAAGCCCCTATAACCTAGTTTTTAAGAAGTGTTTCCCTTCAAAATGGTTAGATTTTGGAAAACTGGCTTGGGTGGAAGAGTTCACTGATGAATGATTAAAAATGACACATTCCTGCAGAAAGATGGAGGAGAGATTTTAAATGTTACTGTTTGAACTATAAAACTCTTTCTTAAAGTAAATCTCAGTGAAGAGAACTGGTCAAACGGTGGTACAAAATGTCTTCAGTTGCTTCATCCACTAACTTAACAGGACATACATAATAGACTGGTATAAAAAAATCTGGTGATTTTCTTAATGATGCTACAAAAATCTATTTTTCTCTCTTAAAATTCACTGAGAACTGCACACGCTCTGGCACACGAAGAGGTGATTTGCCGATTCTTTACGTGGACACCAGTAACGACGCACCTAGAAATGTATGACATAATGAAATGTCATATAGTGCATCATACATATCGAAATGCATGGCATGACTGAATTGCTAATCTAATTTGAATATCTTACCTATGTCGACTGAAGAAAATGCACAACCTAAAAGTTGAGAATTGTTTTATCGGGCGGACATCCTGAGGACTTAAGCCTGGGAGGAGCCAGGATATATAGGAATTGTTGCAACAAAAACTAGGTACTTGGAACATTAAGAGAGTACTGGTTTTTTTGGTTGGTTGTTGTTTTTTTTTTTTTGTCTTTTATTTTAGTGCAAAAGCATTTTTATTTTTGCAACAAGCACAATAATGGTACTTAACTGAAAAGCAGTGAGGACAGACATATAGAGAATATATGCAAAAAAACCTACAACCAAAGAAAGATGTCATATTCTCTTCCTTACATTCCTTTGACCATGGGCAAAATCAGCAGGCAGTTCACTTCTGCCTTTGTATAAAGCTGATTGGGAGATGAGAAACAGTGTAGAGCCTCCTACATTGAGAGTTTTAAAAGATTGCTGTTATTTAAAGAAAAACCAGACATCTCAAGCTAATGAATTTAGCACTTTCTATACATGGGAAGATGCAAGAGTCTGGTCTCGTTGAAATCATTCCTTTGGTATGCACCTTACCTATTGAGGGCCAGTACCATGCTTTTCTCATCCTGAATCCCCTCAGGGTGCATAGCTGGGGGAGGCTCCAGTGGCTGAGGGCTTGAGGGCTGCAACATCCTTTGTTTACTGATATGGCAGGTGACATTTTTCTGTCCATACCTACAACATCGTGAGAGCCTAGAAAAATACTATCTTTCCATTTGGTAGACATCTTAAATACATGTAATTATTTGGGGGAGAAAAACGTGAAACTTTCAACTCCTTAGAAACTATTATATAACATTGTGGGTCTCCTGAGAGCATTTTACATTGGAGGATTCTGTGATATGATGGGTTAAATCTGTAGTGGTTCATTTTTTAAGCCTACTCATTTCATGAA
This sequence comes from Physeter macrocephalus, assembly GCF_002837175.3. Classification (NCBI taxonomy): domain Eukaryota; kingdom Metazoa; phylum Chordata; class Mammalia; order Artiodactyla; family Physeteridae; genus Physeter; species Physeter macrocephalus. The sequence continues at coordinate 149,630,704 of NC_041220.1, read as the reverse complement.
AATTCATGGAGATGGATTTTTTTTTCCCCTTAAACTCTCAGTACATGCTAAATCTGAAATCTTCAAGGCTTCCAAATGAGACCAAAATGTTTTGCGACACATTCTCAGCAAAGCCATGTGGGGTGAGGAGCGTGACAGACCCTTTTAACTTAATGATCTTTGTGTCGCCCCCTGCCTCTTGTCTCAATAGATTTTTCTCTGACATTTGTAACTAGGACTGCAGTTCCATTTTTGTCTGCCACAGGTACATAGGTCTGTTATTTATACCAGCTACAGCCTGCACTTGGAAAGAGGTCAGGGATCCATTCTCCCTGGAGTCTAAACACCCCGCTTACTCAGAAGTGATTAGTGATATCATAGTTGTCATCACAAATCCAACAAGAAACCATTTAAGTCCTGTGGCTTGTTTTAGCATCAAATTAGAATCGAATGAAACATATGAGGCTGACATTGCTTGAATTAAAGTGCGATATAATCTCATAGAATTTGAATTCTGGAGCTAAACTCCTTCCCACCAATTCCCACTAACTCCATCCACCTTTTAGCTCTGGCTTGACCCATGTAGATCTTAGTCATCTTTATTTATTTATTTTTAACTCCTAAAACACAGCAGATCATGCCAATAGGTAAAAGAGTGTATTTTATGAATCTTTTGAAGAAAAATATAAACCAATGAAGAATGGAAACTTCCCCAAAGATATTGGTAGGATTCCGACTGGATTTTTATTTTATTTTTTCCTATTTGCAAGCTATTTCTCCTTCTAAAATCTCAGATGCATCCAAGTAGTTACCTTCAATTTACCTTTGGTTCTGAAATAGAATTTGTACTAGGTATTAAACCTTTTTTCTTTCATTGCCTTGTGTTTGAGAGAGGTAATTTTCTTTCAGGTTTTATTAAAAGGTATTGAAGGTTAGGGGACTTCCCTGGTGGTCCAGTGGTTAGGACTCGGTGCTTTCACTGCCGTGGCCCCGGCTTTCGAGCCCTGGTCTGGGAACTAAGATCCCACAAGATGCAAGGCGTGGCCAAGAATAATAATAATAATTTTAAAAATAAAATTTAAAAAAATAAAAGGTTTTGAATGTTGGATTCAAAAACGCATTTTTATTGAGATGCCTTTTGACACCCAGAAAATGCACTGATTTTAAGTACTCAGTTGGATGTTCTTTGTCAGTTTATGTATTCATATAATAATCACCTGATATATGCACGGAATATTTCTATTATTCTAGAAAGTCCCCGTATATGACCATTCCCCATCCGTTTACTCCCCACCAGAACCTAGCTTCTGTCTCTCTGGAAAAGTTTTCCCTGTTCTTATACTTTTTATTAATTAGATAATATTATATGTTTTGTCATTTTTTTAAATTCAATATAACATTTCTGAGATTCATCATGGTACTGTGTGTATCAACAGATCATGCATTTTTATTGCATGTTAGTACTGGCTTGGACAAATAGACTGTTTAACTTTTCTCCAAATGTTGGACATTTGGGTTGTTTCCAGGTTTGGGCTGTTACAAATATACGTTCTATAAACATCCGTGCACATATCTTTGCATGGACATATTTCTTCATGTTGCTGGGACTTGTTGAGTTGTAGGGTTGGCACACTTTTAACTTTGTAAGAAAATGCTAGTTTTCCAAAGAGGTTGTCTAATTTTGTACTCCTTCACCAAAGCAAGACAATTCCAATTGCTCCCAGTAATTACCAATACATGGAATCAGCAGTCTTTATAATTTAGACTATTATGGTAGATATGGTTTGAATTTAATGTTGAGCAAATTTTCATATGGTTATTGGTAATTTTTATGTATTGAATTGTGAATTACACGTTTTAGTCTTTAACCATTTTATTGCATTGTTTACCCTTTATTGCTTGTTTGTAGGAGTTTATATTATATATATATAATATTTTGTATATATTGTGTCTAATTTTTATCAGTCTATGGTTAGCCTAAATATTTTCACAGTGGTCTCTTTGGTAAGCAGAAATGATCAATTTGATCGAATATAATTTTTCTACTAGGTGTTTTATGGTTGGTTGTTTTTCTGTCCTGTCCAAGAAGTCTTGCTACACTATGGGTAAAGTGAAATTCTTCTGTATTCTCTTCCAGAATCTTTCTTTTAAATTCAGGTATATATCACATCTAGAATTAATTATTAGCTGTTGTGAGGTAGAAATCTAGGTTCTCTTTTTTTTCAGTTTACTAAATGACGTTCCAATATCGTTTATTGAAAATGGTTTATATATGCTTGCGTCTATTCCTAAATATTCTATTTCTTCCTGTGATATACTTATCCATCTCACTGTTACAGTTTTACTATACTGAAAGTAATATTATAGTATCTCTTGATGTCAGATGGTGTAAATCTTCCCTTTGTTCTCATTTTTCAATGTCATAATATAACAATTTTTTTATATGTTGCTGGATTCAACTGCCTAAGATTTTATTGGGCATTCTTGCCAATAGATTCATGAACTTACTGTTCTAAATTGTTGCTAGTTATTCATTTTATCAGATTTTGGTATCAAGGTAATGCTGACTTTTAGAACAAAAGGAAAAGTGTTCATTTTATTTTTCAAAAGTGTTTATGTGGTATTAGTGGCATATCTCCTTTAAATATTTTAGAGAATTTACCAGTAAATCTATTGGCCTGAAGGGAGTTTTTTATGGTATTTTTAAATTATTATGTTTCAGACTAATTTGGTAGTTATAAATGTTTGAATTTTATTTCTCCTTATGTCAGTTTTGATAAATGGTGTTTTTTTTAGGAAATGTTTATTTTTATCTAAGTTTTTGCATTCATTACCATCAAGTTATTCATGGTGTGCCCTAGTCATCATTTTCATGTCTATTATCCCTTTACCATTTCTGGCATTAGTAATTTGTGTTTTCTGTGTTTTTCCTGATCACTCTTCATAAACATTTATCAATTGTATTAAATTTTCAGAAGAAAACACTTAACGATCTTGACTGTATTTTGCATGTTTTCTAAAATATTAATTTCTACCTTTGTTTTTATTATTTAATTTCTTCAACTTTGGCTTTATTTTGCTCTTCTTTTTTAGTTTGTTAATGTCAAATCTTACTTTGCTGATTTTATGCTTTTCTTTAAGTCCAAGTACAGTTTAGCTCCATCACACACATATTGATATGTGGTCTTTTCATCTTCAGATGACAACGTTTTCTACCTTTCTTGTCATTTTGTATTCATTCTCTGGGTTGTAAAAAAATATTTTCTTGAGTTTCTAATATATGAATTTTCTCTGTTTCTCTTTGTCTCTCTCTCACACACACAGAGAGATAAAATGCACAGACATACCTCTTGCTTTGTTAAAGTGCCTTGGACATTTTCTACATATTTAATTACAACTGATATAAAATTTAATATCATTTTAGTCAGCAAAAATACTTAATATGATTGCAACGCTTTAATGATTTTTGAGGTTTATAGTAAGGCATAGAACATCATGCTAGCGAATGTCCAGGTGCCCTTGAAAATAAATATATATTCTAAACCATCGAAAAGACAACCCTCAGAATGGGAGAAAATATTTGCAAATGAAGCATCTGACAAAGGATTAATCTCCAAAATATACAAGCAGCTCATGCAGTTTAATATCAAAAAAACAAACAACCCAATCCAAAAAATGTGCAGAAGACCTAAATAAACATTTCTCCAAAGATATACAGATTGTCAACAAACACATGAAAGGATGTTCAACATCACTAATCATTAGAGAAATGCAAATCAAAACTACAATGAGGTATCACCTCACCTTAGTCAGAATGGCCATCATCAAAAAATCTAGAAACAATAAATGCTGGAGAGGGTGTGGAGACTCACACCAGTCAGAATGGCCATCATCAAAAAATCTAGAAACAATAAATGCTGGAGAGGGTGTGGAGAAAAGGGAACCCTCTTGCACTGTTGGTGGGAATGTAAATTGATACAGCCGCTATGGAGGACAGTATGGAGGTTCCTCAGAAAACTAAAAATAGAGCTACCATACGACCCAGCAATCCCACTACTGGGCATATACCCTGAGAAAACCATAATTCAAAAGAGTCATGTACCACAGTGTTCATTGCAGCGCTATTTACAATAGCCAGGACATGGAAGCAACCTAAGTGTCCATCGACAGATGAATGGATAAAGAAGATATGGCACATATCTACAATGGAATATTACCCAGCCATAAAAAGAAACGAAATTGAGTTATTTGTAGTGAGGTGAATGGACCTAGAGTCTGTCATACAGAGTGAAGTAAGTCAGAAAGAGAAAAATAAATACCGTATGCTAACACATATATATGGAA
>NC_041220.1:149621419-149626278 GCF_002837175.3 Physeter macrocephalus | reverse complement strand
AGGAATAAAGACGCAGATGTAGAGAATGGACTTGAGGACACGGGGAGGGGGAAGGGTAAGCTGGGACGAAGTGAGAGAGTGGCATGGACATATATACACTACCACATGTAAAATAGATAGCTAGTGAGAAGCAGGCGCATAGCACAGGGAGATCAGCTCGGTGCTTTGTGACCACCTGGAGGGGTGGGATAGGGAGGGTGGGAGGGATACGCAAGAGGGAAAAGATATAGTGATATATGTATATGTATAGCTGATTCACTTTGTTGTACAGCAGCAACTGACACAACATTGTAAAGCAATTATACTCCAATAAAGATGTTTAAAAAGTAAATAAATAAAGTTCCTGGATGTACTGTTACAAGAATGTCAATTAGGTATATTTTATTGATCACATAGTTCAAATCCTCCATATTTTTACTGAATATTTGTTTGCTCTGTGCTACTAAATGTGAGTGCATTTTTTTTCCTTTTTTTCCATTTAGAACAACATTATTTCCTACATTTCAAACCTCCATCATTAACATCTTTTTTATTGCAAGTCTGTAAGAGATCAATTCTTTCAGCAATTTATAGTTTTTATTCTTTTGTCTTCCAGCCTCCCTTGTATAAGTGGAATTGTTAGATTGCATCCTTCTCATTGTTTCCCTGAGTATAATGTGTCTTTATTCTCTGGCTGCTTTGAGGTTTATCTTTGATTTTCAACAGTGTGACTCTGCAGTAGCCAGTATAGTTTTCTATGTATTTATTCTGCTCAGTGATTGTCAAGCTTCTTGCCTTATTTGGGTGATGTATTTTATCAACTTTAGAAATTTTTTGGCCATTTTGCTTTCAAGTATTTTCTGCCCCTTCTCGTGTCTCATCTCTTTCTGAAATACCAATTATACATATGTTATAGCATTCGATGTCGTCCATCAGATGTCAGATGCTCTATTTGGTTTGTTTTCCACTCTTTTATTTAAAATTTTTGTTGACCAGTTTGGATACTTTTCTTGTCTATGTCAAATGTACATATACTTTTTCTTTTGCTATTCCAGTTTCCTGTGGAGTGAATCCAGTGAATATGTCATCTTTCATACCATAGTTTTTAATTTCCAGTATTTCTTTTTGGTGCCTTTTGATAATTTCCATATCTTTACCAAAATACCTACTTTTTAAAAAAATTGAAATATAGTTGATTTACTATATGTATATGTATCCATTTTCAGATTCTTTTTTCATTATAGGTTGTTACAAGATATTGAATATAGTTCCCTGTGCTATACGGTAAATCCTTATTGTTTATCTTTATTTTTTTGTTTGTTTTTCCCATGCCACACAGCTTGTGGAATCTTAGTTCCCTGACTAGGGATTGAACCTGGGTCCTCAGCAGTGAAAGCACTGTATCCTAACCACTGGACCACAAGAGAATTCCCTTGTTTATCTATTTTATATATAGTGGTGTGTATCTGCTAATTCAAACTCCTAATTTATCCCTCCCCACTCTTCCCCTTTGGTAACCATAAGTGTGTGTTCTATGTCTGTGAGTCTATTTCTGTTTTGCAAATAAGTTCATTTGTATCTTTTTTTAGAGTCCACATATAAGTGATACCATATAATACTTGTCTTTCTCTGTCTTACTTATTTCACTTAATATGGTAATCTCCAGGTCCATCCATGTTGCTGCAAATGTCATTATTTCATTCTTTTTTATGGCTGAGTAGTATACCATTATACACACACACACACACACACACACACACCACGTCTTCTTTATGCATTCATTTGTCAATGGACATTTAGGTTGCTTCCATGTCTTGGCTGTTGTAAATAGTGCTGCTGTGAACATAGGGGTGCATGTATCTTTTCAAATTAGTGTTTTCATCTTTTCCAGGTGTATGTCCAGGAGTGGGATTGCTGTATCATATGGTAACTCTATTTTTAGTTAGTTTTTTTTTTACTTACTTAATTTATTTATGGCTGTATTGGGTCTTCGTTGCTGCGCGCAGACTTTCTCTAGTTGCGGCGAGTGGGGGCTACTCTTTGTTGCAGTGCACGGGCTTCTCATTGCAGTGGCTTCTCTTATTGCGGAGCTTGGGCTCTAGGTGTGTGGGCTCAGTAGTTGTGGCTTGTGGGCTCTAGAGCGCAGGCTCGGTAGTTGTGGTGCACGGGCTTCGTTGCTCTGTGGCATGTGGGATCTTCCCAGACCAGGGTTCAAACCTGTGTTTGAACCTCTCCAGCATTTATCATTTGTAGATTTTTTGATGATGGCCACTCTGACTGGTGTGATGTGGTACCTCATTGTAGTTTTAATTTTCATTTCTCTAATGGTTAGCAGTGTTGAGCCTCATTTCATTACCCTTTTGGCCATCTGTATGTCTTCTTTGGAGAAATGTCTATTTAGGTCTTCTGCCCATTTTTGGATTTGGTTGTTTGGATTTTTTGATATTGAGGTGTATGAACTGTTTGTATATTTTCAGAATTAAGCTCTTCTTGGTCTCGTTTGCAAATTTTTTCTCCCAAATGATAGGTTGTCATTTCTTTTTATTTGTGGTTTCCTTTGCTGTGCAAAAGCTTTTAAATTTGATTAGGCCTTCTTTGTTTATTTTCCTGTTTGTCTATTTTCATTCTTTTGTTTGTCTTCTACATTAGTTCCATCTATCTATCTATCTATCTATCTATCTATCCATCCATCCATCTATCATCTCCCCCCACCTCTCTTTCTCTCTCTTTCTATCTTAGCTATTTTAAATACCCTGTCTGATAACTTTAACATCTGGACCACTTGTGTGTCTGTTTTCATTGGCTATTTTCTCTTTTAAGCATAAGTTACCCATTTTTATTTCTTTGGATGTCTCGTGATCTTTATTTTGCATATCAGTTATTTTGTATAAAAGAATAGTAGAGTGTGACATACATAATCTTTTACTGCAGGGAAAAAACACACCTTTTTTTTTTTTTCTATCAAGCCCTTGGAGTATGGGGCCATGCCAATATGACCTCTAGTTTAGCTAAATTTATGCTTTTTGAAGCTTTGGTTGGATTTAATTTACTAATGGCTTCAAGCATTTTGAAAGCATGCTCCAGGCTTTCTTTTCAGCATCAATTACAGCTGAGCACTGTTATGATTTCATTCCATGGGTGGTCTCTCTTGTTTACTACCCAGCATCAGCCAGCTTTTTGGTTTGCTAAGGATTTTCCCTTTGTTTTCTTTCCCTTTGTTTTCTAGTCCTGCTCCTATATTTCTGTTTTTGAGAGACCTCTCTTTGTACTGAGGCTCTTCCTACAGGCTTTAGAGGGCAGTTGCTTCACAGTGTGTGAAGACCAGGGATGATTTGGAGAATTTCTGTTAGGTCTCATCCCATACTCCTGCCTTTGGAATGTGGCTACATAGTACCTGGGTGAGCCTGAATACCTCGTAGAGGATATATAACAACTCTCTTGCTCTGCCCCAGATAAGTATGTGTAACAAAAACCTGCTGTTAAGAGTTAGCGGGGAGGGATTTCCCTGGTGGTGCAGTGGTTAAGAATCCAGCTGCCAATGCAGGGGACACGGGTTTGAGCCCTGGTCTGAGAAGATCCCACATGCCGTGAAGCAACTAAGCCCGTGCGCCACAACTACTGAGCCTTGTGCTCTAGAGCCCACGAGCCACAACTCCTGAGCCACGTGCCACAACTACTGAGGCCCGTGAGCCTAGAGCCTGTGCTCTGCAACAAGAGGCCACCACAGTGAGAACCCCGCCCACCGCAATGAAGAGTAGCCCCTGCTTCCCGCAAGTAGAGAAAGCCCATGCACAGCAACGAAGACCAACGCAGCCATAAACAAACAAACACACAAATAAATAAAATTAAGAACTTAAAAAAAAAGAGTTAGTGGGGAGACGTGGATAGACCTAGAGACTGTCGAACCTTCTGTATAGCACAGGGAACTCTACTCAGTGCTCTGTGGTGACCTAAATGGGAAAGAATTCTAAAAAAGAAGGGATACATGTATACGTATAACTGATTCACTTTACTGTACAGCAGAAACTAACACAACATTGTGAAACAACTATACTCCAAAAGAATTAATTTAAAAAAAGGAGTTAGTGGGAAATGCACAGTCCCTTTGGAGCACACTCACATACATGGTTATGTACTTATACATAAATTCATACCTGTGAATCTACCGTGAAGTCTTTTATATTTATGACATTAAGTAAGGTCCAACAAATGAATATTGAAGGTTCAATAATGGAAACCTTTCCCTTCGTTCGTAGTATTATATGACTGAGCAATATAGAAGAAAGAGGCTCAATTTCCCACAATAGACCCTTCCATTTCCCAGACTATTTTGTCATCCCTGCTCATTCAAGTTATATTATAACTCATATAAAGTTATATTATAACTCATATAAAGTTATATTAGTAGGTTTTATTCAAAATTCCTATCTTAGGAAAGCATTCAGTCCTTTGTAACCTCACATATTAAAATGTCCAAACAATTATATTTTTACAGTGATGGCAGGTGGCATATTTGACTTTATAAATTGAAGGATGCACGTGTAGAGTGAAGATAAAGGTATTAAGAATTTTCTGTTGAAGAAGACTGTCTTCGGAATTATAGTGTCTATGATCCTTTCTATTGAGGAGCAGGTGGAAACAATGTCCTCCTGGCTCAGACACTATGAAAGTGAAAAAGACATTTTCCCCAAGACCAGAGGTTGAACTGATGTCTCCTCCGTGCAGTCGCCCACTTTCTGACATTCCTAACTGAATCCCTGATACTTTATACTTTCTTTTTTTTTCTTCTTTGCGGTACGCGGGCCTCTCACTGTTGTGGCCTCTCCCGTTGCGGAGCACAGGCTCCGGACGCGCAGGCTCAGCGGCCATGGCTCACGGGC
>NC_041220.1:149619596-149621208 GCF_002837175.3 Physeter macrocephalus | reverse complement strand
CAGCGGCCATGGCTCACGGGCCCAGCCGCTCCGCAGCATGTGGGATCTTCCCGGACCGGGGCACGAACCCGTGTCCCCTGCATCGGCAGGCGGATTCTCAACCACTGCGCCACCAGGGAAGCCCTATACTTTCATTTTAACACAACCATTGCCTAATACTATTCCTTGTTTGATGAAATTTGCCTAGCCAAACATTCACCGGTGGTGTTTCTTAACCTGCTACTGTTAAAACATCAACGATTATCATTTAGTTTGCCCTTTCTTTGAGCGATCCCTTCAGGGAGGGTTCTTCTTCCTGGTTCTTCCAGTTCTAGGCTGGGCTGAGTTGCCTCATGGCTTTGGCCAGTGCACATCAGACACTTTTCTTTCCTCATGGAGGCTGGCTTGCAGTTGCCTGAGGGATTCCTTGTCTACGATGGCCTGGATGGAACAACTTGTCTGGGGGTGACAAGGAACAGCAAAGATTCAGGAGACAGAAGGGGAAATAGACTCCACCTCCTTATAGAAGGAATATATCTTGAAAGGACATGGATACAGAAAAGGATGAAAAAGCCTAACCAAGATTATAATCAATCTACCAGGCTGTGTACCCCCTTAGACCAGCTGATATTCTTGACCAACTCATACCTTTCACTTCTGTACTCCCTACCTCATTTCCATGCTCTGGTTCATCCCAGATTTCCCTGTTTATCCTAACCTCTCCCTGGTGTGAAACGTATATCCCTACTAGTCCTCAAATATGATTTTGTGGTTTGCAGGTTTCCATTCAAAGGGCAATCTCATCAGTGATGTTGCCCTTGTAGTTAATACATGATTTAGAGTGAAATCATTCAGGTGGATAATTTAAATCTGTTGGAAAGCTGGCAGTTGGTCCCCAAAAATGACGCTTAGCTCTCACACATGAGCTGGTCTGCGTTATGCCCTAATTGCTCTTTCAGTTGTTAGCAAGTAGTACGTTAACAGTGAAGTACGATTTTCAGTGGACTCTGAGTGTTACCCATGTAATAGAGAAATCAAGCTGGACTTTGGTGCCAATTTTGGTCTTATTCACAGACTAGTAGCTGAAGCATTGTATACCCAGGTTGATGTTCACCTGAACATTATACATCACTAACTTCTTGCTAGTCCTGGGATAGGTGCCTTCTTTCTGTCAGAGGAGAATATTTCTTAAAGTTGTGACATAGCTATCCAAACATCCTTGGAATGCAGGTTGGTAAATCATTCTGTTGCAGATTTTTCAAGGACCGTTTTCATATCCTCTTGAAAAAGAGAAGCTCATGCCATTCAAAAATGCATGGTTTGGGGCTTCCCTGGTAGCTCAGTGGTTGAGAATCCGCCTGCCGATGCAGGGGACACGGGTTCGTGCCCCGGTCCGGGAAGATCCCACATGCCGCGGAGCGGCTGGGCCCGTGAGCCATGGCCGCTGAGCCTGCGTGTCCAGAGCCTGTGCTCCTCAAAGGGAGAGGCCACAACAGTGAGAGGCCCGCGTACCGCAAAAAAAAAAAAAAAAAAAGCATGGTTTGGGGCTTCCCTGGTGGCTCAGTGGTTGAGAATCTGCTTGCCGATGCAGGGGACATGGGTTCGTGTCCCAGTCTGGGAAGATCCCACATGC
>NC_041220.1:149604169-149619364 GCF_002837175.3 Physeter macrocephalus | reverse complement strand
CAGAGCCTGTGCACCACAACGGGAGAGGCCACAACAGTGAGAGGCCCACGTACTGCAAAAAAAAAAAAAAAAAAAAAAAAGCATGGTTTGGATGATTTAAATGGTCAATGAGTTAAATTAGATATTCCTTTGATGGGTTTGGAGAAATTGTAATTTTCTTTCTCATGTTGACAGATCTTGCCTTCGGAAGTAGATTAAAGGACTGAGTGTTGACTGGAAGACTTTGCCCAATTAATGATGGACTTACATGGAGGGTGGATCCAGGGAGAGTTTAGCCTCTGTCTTAAGAGCAGTTTTTTGGAAAAGGGGATTAAGTCCAGGGAAAATTGAGGAGGCGATGCTATAGGCTAATACTTGCTTTCTCAGATAATGTTTCAGACTACCTAGTGATGTTTTCTTTAAGAACTTAAAAGCAACAGCTGGCAAGTAATAGAAGGAAAATGGAACATTAGTATGACAGCCATTGCTGGCCCCAATTCTGAAATCATGAAAAGTATTCCCATTAGGTAAGCTACTTACATCAATTTACTGCCTGTGACACAGAGAATGCGTAAGCCTTTTCTCTTTTCTAAGACCTGATTTTTATAAAGGCCAAAGCTAAAATGGTTGACACACACTGGAGCATTAAGAAGACTTGAGATAGATTACACATGGATTAATTTCGCTCATAAGATTTCCTGGAAACACAATTGTAGATCCTGGTCACTGATGTGCTCTCCTGCCTTGAGGTGGCCACTTATTAGGGCAAAAGTGCAGGTTGATATTCTATACAAGGTACTAAGAGTAAAGGCCACTCCTTGAAAATATGTGTAAATTACTTCCAAAACCATTTATGGCCACTCTATTTGTCACCTTTGCTATCAGTTTTTCAACCTGACCTCACTTCTGAATTCTGAAAAGGATGGCTGACATGGGCTAGTCTGAGCCACTCTGCTCCAGCCTGTAACTAGGGTCAAGTCTGTAGTTTGTTTCCGGTATGTCCTTTCTGTATTTCTCCTGGAGCCCAGGCGAGAGGTGGCAGTGACATACCACTGGAACTCAAGGATAATTCTATCAGTGCTGGCCTTTTTTTCATCCTTACATGACAAGGTTGTGGATATAAAATTCATGGCAGGGAAGTGGAAAAAATGGGACAGATCATGGAATCTTCCATAAGCACTTTCTCATGTAACTTGGATGATAAAATATTCACTGATCAACGAGAGTCAAACATACACTTACATTCTGACAGATGGATGGATAAGGGGACATCACAGAGGATTAAGATGAAGTCACTGAGTGAACTGTTCTGAGTCAAACATGAGACAGAGAAAAGTCCAAGGCAGGGGCATTGACCCAACACTTCCATGGATCTAAACATGAACACGTGAATTGATGTAAAGGGAAAGGGGGATTTCTACAAGAGAAGGATATACATTTACACAAAATATGGAAACTTAGAGGTAGAATGACATTTCAGAAGAAGCCTAGGATTCAAAGTTGGAAGATGAACGTTGGGATACTAGGTCTGCCTTCATCAAATAATTCCACTGGGACTCAGTGTTTTTCATATCAAATGTCCATGAGAATAGTAAATCTGGGTGAGATGACACTCTAGGGTTTACATACTCTAAAGCAGGATTCACAATTTGATGGAGGAACTGGCAAATTATACTTATGATACTGAGACCCCTAGAGCTTCATGAGTTTGCTGAAGTCACTCTGGAAGTTAATGGAATATCTAAAATATGGAACTGATACTTCCTGATGCCTTTAAAGAAGGCAAACAATCATACCTGGAACTCCTGATAATTCTAGAAAATACCATGTGTTCTGCTTGCCAGGACTTTTCTTTATACAACTTTTAAGACAGAGTGTGGGGACTTCCCTGGTGACGCAGTGGTTAAGGATCTTGCCAATGCAGGGAACGTGGGTTCGAGCGCTGGTCCAGGAAGATCCCACATGCCGCGGAGCAACTAAGCCTGTGCGCCACAACTACTGAAGCCCGCGCGCCTAGAGCCTGTGCTGTGCAACAAGAGAAGCCACCGCAATGAGAAGCCCACGCACCACAACGAAGAGTAGCCCCTGCTCGCTGCAACTAGAGAAAGCCCGCGTGCAGCAACAAAGACCCAACGCAGCCATAAATAAATAAATAAATAAATTTATTTTTTTAAAAAAGACAGAGTGTGAGTACTTTGTCATTAATCTCTTACTGTATTGATTTGGATGTAATTCTGTGACAAACATATCCTGCTAGTATAGTCTGGTGCAGTTTACCATTTCTTTTGTTTTTCTAGCTTCACGGAGGTATAATTGACAAATAAAAATTCTATGTGTTTAATGTGTACAACATGATGATGTGAGATACGTATCCGTTTGAAATGATTACCACAAACAAGCTAATTAATGTATCCATCACCTCACTTAGTTACGATGTTTTCATGTGTGGTAAAACCCTTGAGATCTACTCTTTTGGTAAATTTCAAGTACACAGTGAAGTATTATTACTTATAACTACCATACTGTACATGAGATTGCTAGAACATATTTCCCTTGCATAACTGGAACTTTTTATCCCTTGACCAATATCTTCCCATTTCTACCAGCCCCCAGCCCCTGGAAACCACCATTATACTCTCTGCTTCTCTCTGTGGCTCAATTTGTTTTTAGATTCCACATGTAAGTGAGATCGTGCAGTATTTGTTTTTCTGTATCTGGCTTATTTCACTTAGCATAATGTTCTCATGGTCCCTCAATGTTGTCACAAATGTCAGGATTTACTTATTTTTAAAGACCCAATAATATTCCATTGTGTGTGTGTCTCTGTCTATTATCTACCTATCATCTATATCTATGTTTCTAAGTGTCTATCTATCTTATCTCTCTATCTACTATCTATCTTATCTATCTTTGTATCTACCTACCAATCAACCTATCTACCTCATCTTTGCTTTATCCATCCATCCATCCACAGACACTTCGGTTGTTTCCACATCTTGGCTGTTGTGAATAGGGCTGTGATGAACTTGGTAATGCAGGTACCGCTTTGAGATCCTGATTTCATCACCACTCCTTCTTAACCCCTTGGTATTAAACCGTCAATCTTGCCAGATCAGACGATACACCACTTGCATATAGATCTGGGATATTAATGCTTTCCTGTAATGGATAGTTGCCTCTGATATCTTTCCTTAACTGTTTGTCCAAACCTTTTAGAAACACTGCGATTGCTAGATTGCTTTGGAGTTCAGCTGCATATTACACCAATCTAAATGAAGTTGCTTGCAGTGGACTAAAGAATGTGGTAGAACCAATTGTTTTCTGCATTTTTGTAAGAAGCATTTTCATCTTCATCCACTCCTTCCACTTAAAATGACTTTGAGCATCATTGCCTACTTTTGTGACAGCCGACGTGCATTTTCCAGGTGAGACATTTAGAAATGACTAACCTTGCAGGTGGGTGACAGGACGTGTTATAAATGAAGACAGAAAAGTGCCACCTTTCACATTTTTTAAAATTTCACACATGTCTCCTACAAACCTGAGAGTTAATTAGACTTTCATTTTGTCAGCAGTTTTCTTTTTCCAGGAGAGAAGCAAATTTGAAACTAAAGACAATGTTCTTTGGCAACTTCCAGAAGGATGGGAGATTTCAAAGTCTTGCATCTTTTCAAGACCCCTCTATATATGAGTGTGTTCATGATGTATGAATTGCAGCTGGAAAAATTAGCATTAATGGATAGATTTCAAAATTTAAGTGAAGATATTCTAAAGGATGCATTTCTTTGTGTTCTTACTAAATTGGAGGACGGTAAGGCCATATGGAAAAAGGATATATTGTATATAATACACAGGTATTTCCAGATAACACATCCTATTATCAAAAACAAATCTGCATAATGGAAAAAAGATAAAGTGAGGCAAAGGACTGTTATGTTGCAGAAAAAATAATTAGAGTCAAATCAGGTAATTATTGTTATCAGATATAAATCTTCCAATGTGAAAGGAATCTTAGAAACTGTTTTATCCAACCGACTTAATGTACAGATGAGAACACTGAAGACAAAGGTTGTGTTGTATTTTTATTCTCAATAATAAAAATAATTACTCTTCAGTGATTTTTTCATTTTCTAACTGTATTTCTCAAAAAGTTATGCCCATATTTAGTAGGGAGGAGAAAATTCCATTTACGTAAGTGTGTGGGTGCTGGAAAAGCAGGATCTTTCATGCAGGATATTTAGGAAATTTTAATATTCTAATGTATATTGCAAATCGGTAAATCTTATTTGACCCCAGAATGTACCCTCACCTTCTTCCCCCAGAGAATCTCATTAAATGAATGTTCTGAGTCATAATACACTTTAGAAAGCATGATGTACATTGTACCCTTACTCCATCACAACCTGCCCTAGAGAGTGACAGCTTCCAAAGAACCCATATCATTTCTACCCCTCCAGACTATGTCCCCGAATGGTCCAAGATGATGAATCCACAAGACATCCTTCATACTACACCTCTTTTCTGTCTCAGATGGACAGATCTGTTCATGATCCTTAAGAAGACAGAGTATTCCTAAGCTCACTGAGAGGGCTTCGAATGGATGGATTCAATAAGAAAAGGAATATATATACCACTTGAGAATAAAAAATGGATAATACTTACATATTTATACTTTCTGAAGGAAGCACATCATAATGTCATGATGAAATACACACAAACACACACACACACACACACACACACACACACACACACATATACAAATATACATTATAATTATACACATAGGGACTTCCCTGGCGGTGCAGTGGTTACAAATCCGCTTGCCAGTGCAGGGGACATGGGTTGAGCCCTGGCCCGGGAAGATCCCACATGCCGCGGAACAACTAAGCCCGTGTGCCACAGCTACTGAGCCTGCGCGCCACAACTACTGAAGCCTGCGTGCCTATAGCCTCTGCTCCACAACAAGAGAAGCCACTGCAATGAGAAGCCCACGCACCACAAGGAAGAGTAGCCCCCACTCGCTGCAAGAGAAAGTCTGCACGCAGCAACGAAGACCAACACGGCAAAAAATAAATAAATATTTTTTTAAATAATAATAAATATACACATATATTTGTTTATATTTTACATGTATACATATAACATATAAGTATATATAATTGTTCTAAATATAGATAGATATCAGTGCTACATAGACACCATATCTATATAGATATACCGTTGCTATTGCTATATATATTACATATAATGTTTATATATAAATATAAATATGTATTTGCTTATATGTATCTGAATTGTCCACTCACCTTCTTCTCTCCTGGGCTATAGAGCTTGTGTCTGGGATTTAGTTACTCAGATGCATCCAAAAAAAGACAAGGTTTATACCATTGACTCTCTAAATCCCTTTTTTTTCTGAAATAGTTTCTTTGACTCTCTAAATCTCTTTTTGTCTGAAATATTTTTGACTCTCTAAATCTCTTTTTTTTCTGAAACATTTTCTTGGACCCAGCTTCATCAATTTTATTAATTATAATCCTTTTCCATTTTGATTACTAGGTGTGCTTACAGTACCATTACCTGTGAAGCAGTAACCACACCTGTAACTGGAATCTCAAGGGAAAGAAGAAAATATAGGACAAAATAAACAGAGAACACAAATTCTTGAGGTGAGACAGCTGTCTCACACACATATTTGATGACCTCGAAGAACAAGGAAAACCGCAAAATGTCATACTTTAAATACGATTTCCTGACATATGATTTTTTCATCGGGAAATCATTTTTAAAGTCTTAACAAACACTTAAGTACTAAAAGTCAAAACTTAGTAAATCAAAGTAAAAATTAAAACAAAATCAAAGTACAAATTAAAACAAGTACATATTGAAAAGACACAACATTTATTAAGAAATATTAATTCAGCTCTATCATCACGGGGATGGATCTTAGGAACATTATCAAATGTTAAATATAAAAAGCATAATCCATCGTCCTCTTCAATAATATTTTTCATTAGAAATATATGGTAGTAGGAAAATGTAATTGCATTTTCTTCCTGCTCACCATGTGTTAAAAGCACTAATAAAAAAAAAAAAAAGAACAACCCAGAATGTTAAAAACAGATTTGGGTTAAAAGGGGTAAAGGTGGTAGCACAAGATAATTATCAGGAAACCCTCAGTAAATGCCATATGTCTGCACTGCCCATTGCAGACTTGGAAGGATCCCTAATCCACTGAATTTTTGTCAAAACCCAAATTGCCTGGAAAGTTTATGGAACTGTTATCAGGATTAGATTTCCTTGAGAAGTTAATATAGTAGATCTTGCCTCTATAGTAGATCTTGCCTCTATTCTGTTTAATTTGAATTATGATTCCCGTTCTTGGAAAGGAAGTTAAGGATTATTCCATAATCCTAGCTACCAAATTCCATCCAAAAAAGGCATTTCAATGACATCTTAAAATAAATTGATTTTCTGTTCCAGTTAGATGTGATTATGGGACTTTGGTTTTGTGAAGGAAACATCCACAGATTATTGAAATTGGATGCTTATTTACTTTCTCAGAAACCATCACTGAATATATTAAAGGTGGGCAAAATCACTCAAAGACCTTTTAAAGTCTATTTTTAATTCTGTACTTCTTTTGGATTCTTTTTTCCTGCTGTCTAAACAGATATATATGTATTTATTTCCCCTTGTTTAATTTCCATTTCACATTGGTTTTCTTATTAATTCTGTTTCTGAATTTAATTAACATTTTACATTTCTTAATTTCTGTCCTGGATTTGGGTAATTTTGTCTTATTAGCATTTCAAAGTCAGATGGAGAACTCCAAGCAGAGGCCTTAATTGCATGAGTAGTTAATTTCCTGTTACAGACAAACTCATACATAGTAAGTGGTCTTTAACCTTTTAGACGTTCACAGGAAAATTAGACTGTGAATGCCTTACATCCATTTTTACATATTAATTTTCTCTAAACATCCATGAAATAATAAAAGAAAATAATATATATTGCTGTCATTCAAAATAATCAAAATCTGGTGTGTTTGCTAATACATCACAATTTCTTAAGCATCTATTTCCCTAAGACTTGTAGATGAGAGCTATCTATCCCAGTTCAGGTTTGGTGAGATTTGTTGTTTGCCCTTTCTGGAAGAATTATCAATGTAATTTTTTCATTTAAAAAAAAAAAGGTTGATATATTTATTTCAGGAATTTCCTTTAGGAAATGATGGAGAGAGTGTGAAGGTTTTTAATGAGAATATTCACCACCAGCCCCACCACATTTTATAGCTTATAAAAAGGATACTTCAACTTTCTAAATAGATAGCAATAGACTGCTGGATAAATTATTTGTAATATATCCATATATATATATATTCCATCAATTACTATGGTTGGACAGAAAAATATTTCATAGCAAAGGGGAAATTGTTTATAGTATCAATTGAAAAAATGCTTATTTCAAAAAATGTGTACAGCATGTAAATATTATGGTAAAACCTCATGTAGTATGTATTTCTACTTGCAGAGAATGATTGGTAGTATATAAAACAAAATGTTAAGAATAAATATCTATTAAAAAAAGAATAGTTATCTTTAGGTAGGCAGGTTATTCTTTTTTCCTTTGGGCTTTTTGGTGCAATATGGATTTTTTGACAATGTCTATGTTTATATAACAAAAGAATGAAATTGCATTAAAAATATGTTTTTGGAAATGTATATTGCCGCTATTTTGAACAGCTTAGAGTACAGTTACAGGATCGTGGGTCTAGAAACATAAGGTTGTATATTGTAATTTAACATACAATGACAACAGTATTCGCTTTTTCTTTAGTATTTCCACAGTCAACTTTGCCTTCCTGGTCGCTGATACCTGGAGGGTGATGAAGGGGAAAAGATGATGCATTGAAAACCTTCCAGATTAAAGGTAAGAAAGAAAAATCGTATCAGACTGGAGATACACCACAGAGAAGAGGTACCTATTAACTTAGACTCTACTGCAAAGCCTATGAACCTGAAAAATCACTCCCCAAGCTCATGTTTTCTTTGCTTTCATTAATATTCCTTTGGACTTCTCATCTTATACACTATACATGTGGCTTTCAGAATATCCTTAAATTGGCCTGGAATGGTTGCCAGGGAGTGATTGGCAATGAGATTTATTAAGGAAAATCTCAAAGACTTGGGAGAGCTTGATACGGAGAAGTTACTATGGACTGGTGGAAGAGGCGATGCTCTGCTCCTAATGCCTCCCGTCTTCAGAGTGGCATACTCCTCTTTGCTGGAAATTTTGGCTGCTGGCGGCTCCTAGCTTCATCCCTTCCTGAGAACTACCCTAGACTGCAAGGCATTGCCTACCCTCAAGTCTGTACCTCTCCCCAAGGGGTGGACCTTGATCCATGATTGGTTGGTGTAGGGATAAAAGCAGGTAGCCACTTACTTCAATTTGGGAGAACTCTGATTGGCCATTCTAGCCCCAGAGCTTCCCATCAGGTAGGCTGAACCTATGTTGCAACTACATGGCAGGGTCTAGAATGTTGGTCAGTTTCAAGACTAGCTTGAATTTACCAAGACTGCTTCATTAATGGTACTGAGTTCTTCCACCAGGATCAACAAAAGGCATGGTTGTCTCTCTTTTGGGGGATGTTACAAGACCTTGATGATCATTGCCGAGATCCATTTGTTCATAAGGGGCTGAAAAATAGGGATACTTTGATACTTTCCTTACGGCCATCTTTCTTAACTTTTCACTTGGAATTGATCTATAAAGGAGAATTTCCTTCACCAATTGTGCAGTTACTAAAAGCAAAACTGTCTAAGACTTCTAGGACGGTGTCAAAAGGATTCTAGAGCCAACTTGAATGGGCTCCCACTGGCTAAAGATGACACACTCTGACCATTAATAAGGATAGCAGTTTTAATGTATTAAAATACAAATTTTATTGCATGTATGAGTTCATGATAATGCTAAAAATAGCCACACTGATCATCTTTAGAAAATACTTGAGAATCCGCTCATGACTTTAAAGAAATAAAGGTAAAGAAACAAGCATGTATCCTACTTTTCCTATAAAAACTCAAGCTCAGATTGATCAATGGAATTTTAATTTAAAAATTCAATTATTCAGGTTTTCATTGAATCCCTCGGAGATACTTCGTGTGTAAATATAGATCTTCAGTTTCCTATATAAATCTGTTAACCACATATATTATTCATGTTAGTGTAATGTGCTCACAGTGAAATAAGATGAGAAATAAAACCACCCTAAAAACCAAAGCAACCATGGTGCATTTTAACAGTGGTATGGAACCCACTGGGTTGTTTTTGTTTTGTTTTGTTTTGTTTTGTTTTACCATGAAACTCCAATAGCTAGTCAAAGTTGTGTTTTGTGTATCTGGAGGAAAGTAGTTTTCCTACTTTTTTGGCTGGTGGCACATAGCATATATCTTTGGGTATAACTTCAGAAGAAATAAAGACAGTTTTTTGGAGCATATTAACTTCTCATTATTACCTGTGGTGTGAATTATTTCCTCATGATTCCAATGCCTCTAATAGGAAATAAAGTCCAACAAAATAAGGTGAGATGAAAGAATCCATTGAATAATGACAAAATTAGGTAAATATGAAATAAATTATAACCACCCTCTTAAAAATACAAATGGAATAATTAAAGATATCATAATTTTAACTTCCAGCTTCATTTATTATGTCCTGTGTGAGTTCCTAAATTTACTCAGAAGCAAAATGAGCCATCATGGTGATTACAGCTCATGCCATATTTTAAAGAAACCTCACTTTAACACGAATGGACATTTTAAATCGGAGGGAAACAGATACAATGGTGGAAGTTTGGGAATATCACTGGAACACAAATGGTCTGAAGGTCTGAAGTCCCACAGGTTGCAAATCAGTGAACAGGACAAGGATAATTTAATAATATTCCAGACATTGTTCCCAGAGTTCATCATTTTTTCTGCTCTCCACTGGAAACACACCAAAGGAAAAGAATCAGGTGCCAGAAGCACAAAGTATTTTAAAAACGCAGGCTAATTAATCTCCTTGTCACTATTGTCATGAAAGGCATTACTGTTTACTGTTGAGAAAAGAGAGTTGGACCTTTAAACGCCTCTACTTTTAAATACCCATCTAGTTTTATCGCACAAAATGTAACCTGTAATAACAAGGTCATAAAAATGTCGGTCAGAACAGGTGTTGGTAGTGAAAGAAAAAAAAATGCCCATCGATTCCTTAGAGCTGACTTAGGATTTCCTCATATGTGGCGATGATGATTTGACTATGTAGGAATCTATTTTTATATAAGTTATTTCCTGGGTTATCTCCCCAAAGAAACAGGGATGAATTATAATCCCCCAGATTTAACAGCCAGCTAGTCTTGGTTTCCACGTCGAATGCTGGCACTTACTAGCTGTGGATTCTTGGCCAATGGACTAAACTCCACCTAGTTTGGGGGGCTGTTGTGAGAATTTGACTTAATGAAGCTAAAATGCTTGGTACAATGTAGCTCTTCAATAAAGTGTAGCTATTACTCTGTGGCCGAGGCACCGGGCTGGCAAAGATTTGAAAATGCATCCCTGAACAGAGCTTTTTAAAGGGCCCTCCGCTGCTGTATACTCTTTTAACCATTCATTTACTTGTTCACACATTTATATAACAAATTTTAGGGGCTCCCCTGGTGGTGCAGTGCTTAAGAGTCCACCTGCCAATGCAGGGGACACAGGCTCTATCCCTGGTCCGGGAAGATCCCACATGCCACGGAGCAACTAAGCCTGTGCACCACAAGTGCTGAGCCTGTGCTCTAGAGCCTGTGAGCCGCAACTACTGAGCCCACGTGCCACAACTACTGGAGCCCGCGTGCCTAGAGCCCGTGCTCTGCAACAAGAGAAGCCACCACAATGAGAAGCCCGCACACTGCAACAGAGTAGCCCCTGCTCACCACAACTAGAGAAAGACCGTGTGCAGCAATGAAGACCCAACGCGGCCAAAAAAAAAGAAAAAAAAAAGAATAAAATAAATAAAATTTTAAAAATATTTTTTAAAAAACAAACAAATTTTAAGCACTGCCCCTAGCTGAGCATAGAGATACATGATAGATACATACATTTTTTTCTTTATTGAAGCAAAGTGGCTCAGTTATACACATATATACAATTTTTAAAAATATTCTTTCCCATTATGGTTTATCCCAGGAGACTGGATACAGTTCCCTGTGCTCTACAGTAGGACCTTGTTGTTTATCCATCCTATATATACTAGTTTGCATCTGCTAATCCCAGACTCCCACTCTGTCCCTCCCCCAACTCTCTCCCCCTTGGCAACCACCAGTCTGCTCTCTCTGTCTGTGCTAACTCCTTTTGTTTTGATTTTATTCTCTTCAATCACAGGTGTGATGACCATTTTGACTCTACAGCAATTCTGAAGACCAGGAAAGTTCATGGCAAGCACGCTCTGTTGTATGTGGAGGTCTCCGCTGAGTTTCCTTATGGTGTTTGCATCCCAAAGCTCCCTCCCTCTCACCCCCATATCTGATAAAGTGCAGCTGATTGACTGATGAAGTCATCTTTTTAGGCCTGCCATCTGGGAGTCAGGGCCCATCCCCATCCCCAAAGGTAATGACCATTTATTTACTTTATTTATATGTTACCCTAAATGCAGGCCACACTCAATAACACTTCTTAAGTACAAATGCAGAAATATGATTCATCAGAAATATGATTACATCAAAACCTGAGTCAAGAACATAGGTTATTTTCACCTACTAGGCAGTTAAAATTCACCTGTTAACATCAAAATTTGCTTATCTCAGGAAGACTTAATAGTTTAGCAATTCATTCCCTGGGTGTTTTTTATCACTCCTTCTTTTCACAGAACTTCACCTCAATGTACATCTTTCAGCATCACCTATGTCTGATCCTTTTCCTGTCAGTTCTTCTAAATTATTATTTTTTTCTGCAACCCTGTGACGTCACTTTTTTTGCATCCCTGCCGCTCTGAAATTTTTCTAGAGTAGCCCATCCTAGCAAGAACATACCATAACTCATTGGGCTTCGCGCTCCATCCTGCAGTCCCCCCACCCCTTAACCCAAGTGAGTGATGAGGAAGAAGGAACAGCAGCCAACAGGGCGGGAGCGGCCATCCTGCTCCCCTGCTGGGGTCTCCGCGAGTTGCTGGTGGTTGAGCACACTGACGAGGGCGGGCTGGTGTCTCCTTTCTGCAAAAGCACCAGTGCACACGGGTAGGATGCAGGGTGGGGCTGTCCCGGAGCCCATCCAGTAACAGTTCCTGGGGCAGCAGTAGGGAAGCAGCTTAGCCCAGCCAACCTGGTCCTTTTTTTTTTTTTTTGTGGTACGCGGGCCTCTCACTGCTGTGGTCTCTTCCGTTGCGGAGCCCAGGCTCCGGACGCGCAGGCTCAGCGGCCATGGCTCACGGGCCTAGCCGCTCCGTGGCATGTGGGATCTTCCCAGACCCGGGCACGAACCTGCGTCCCCTGCATCAGCAGGCAGACTCTCAACCACTGCGCCACCAGGGAAGCCCCATAACTCAACATTTTATAGCGAGACTTCTGAGAGAAGCCGGGTCATTTGTGTAGAGACACAAGCAATCTGATTCTTATCATTTCAGAAAATGATAAAATTGGAAGCAATTTTTTTCTTGGTTTGCATCAATACTTTTATAGAAGAGTCTCCCTCTTGCTGGATATGCTATCTATTGCTGATTTCTTTCTTTTTTACTCTTGAACAAGAGTCAAGAAGACTAGTTCCAATTTTATTTGTTTAATAAAATGGATGTGTTTCTGCAAAAATGTTTCCTTTTAAGAAGCAGGGGACAATTTAGCTTTTATGTACATATTTTTTAAAAATTTATTTTATTGGAGTATAGTTGATTTACAATGTGTTAATTTCAGGTATACAGCAAAGTGATTCAGAGAGAGATATATATATATATATTTATTTATTTATTTATTTATACTCATGCTTTTTCAGATTCTTTATCCATATAGGCTATTACAGAATATTTTGTAGAGTTCCCTGTGCTGTACAGTAGGTCCCTGTTGTTTATCTATTTTATATATAGTAGTGTGTATATGTTAGACCCAAGCTCCCAATTTATCCCTCCCACCCATATTTTCCCTTTGGTAACCATAAGTTTGTTTTTGAAATATGAGTCTGTTTCTGTTCTATGAATAAGTTCATTTGTATCATTTTTTACCAGGGATCTTTCCCACTCATAATTTTCTTATTTCTAGTTGTAGCCTTTTCTTTTCCACTTAGAGAAGTTCCTTTAGCATTTCTTGTAGAGCTGGTGTGGTGGTGCTGAATTCTCCAAGCTTTTGCTTGTCTGTAAAGCTTTTGATTTCTCCATCAATATATTTTTAATTTTAATATATTTTATATTATATATTTAATACATGTATTTTTAAAATTAACATGTTGGCTTAGAAATGAATGAAATCACAAATGATCAGGGGTGATTAACCTGAACACCATTTAATATGAAAAATGTGTTACTGCACATTCTATTGTGTATTCTCAAAGTCACAGAAGACCAAGACGTTATATCATTCTGGAAAACCCACGTATTTCCCAAATCGGTACACTTTGCTTAATTTTGTCATGTTTCTGATGTATCAATCATGGAGAAAAACGGGAAATAGTCTCACTACTTAAATGCATAAAAATATACTATGGACTCATGACTAATTCAGATGGACTGAAGCCACTGTCCCTCTCTTCAAGAGAACTGGAGACGTATATTGTGTATAACATTTAAGCCTGTCCCCTCTCTACTCTTAAGAATTTCAAGATTAAATTAATGTCCCAAGAAGGGCAGCTTCTAATTAGCCCCTTTCATTCCACTTAACCAGAACACAATAAATCCTCCCTTCAATTATGTTAATGGAATTCCTAGGGGAACAACCATCCGGACTCTGCAAAGAAACCCCCTCACAGCAGTGACTTGTCACTGCTTCCTCAAGGTACATCAGCTCCTTCCGAATTTCCCTGCAGCACTTCCATTAATTTTGCACTTGGGGTCAAGTCCTTGGCAAAATGAAGTTTCTGGCTACGCTGGGTTACCATCACCTTGCTGTCTCTCTTCAGAAGCCATTCATGGAGTATGAACATAAGTTCATTACTTTGAAAGAATTAGAACCTTGAGATTTATTTGAAACTATTGTAAAAATGGTTTCCCTTCTGAAATAGTTGCCCAATACAGACAGACCAACGCTAGTGGACACTAATTCTGTCACACCTCTGGATTCCCTTCATGGGGTCATTGTACATAATCACCAGCTGCCCTGAGTGTTGACCGCCGATCACACACAGCATCATTCTTCTCCAGAAAAATGTCCTTCGAGAGTGTTCCAGCTTTGGTGCTATTGGCATCTGAGGCTGCATCATTCGTGGTTCTGGGGGATGCTCAGTGAATTATAGGTTGTTGACAAGCATCCCCATTCTTCACACTCCAGAGCTTCCTGTAGGATCAGGGTGGAGCTGAACTCCAGCTGAAGCTACAATGTGCCTTAACTTCTTCCCCTGCAATGTCTTTTTTTTTTAGGTGTGTTTTTTTCTTTGAATTTCATCTTATTTATTTTTTTCTACAGCAGGTTCTTATTACTTACCCATTTTATACATATTAGTGTATACATGTCAATCCCAATCTCCCAATTCATCCCACCACCATGCCCCACCACCACTTTCCCCCCTTGGTGTCCATACATTTGTTCTCTACATCTGTGTCTCTATTTCTGCCCTGCAAACCAGTTCATCTGTACCATTTTCTAGGTTCCACATCTATGCGTTAATATACGATATTTGTTTTTCTCTTTCTGATTTACTTCACTCGGTATGACAGTCTCTAGATCCATCCACTTCTCTACAAATGACTCAATTTCATTCCTTCTTATGGCTGAGTAATATTCCATTGTATATATGTACCACATCTTCTTTATCCATTCGTCTGTTGATGGGCATTTAGGTTGCTTCCATGACCTGGCTATTGTAAACAGTGCTGCAATGAATATTGGGGTGCATGTGTCTTTTTGAATTATGGTTTTCTCTGGGTATATGCCCAGTAGTGGGATTGCTGGGTCATATGATACTTCTATTTTTCGTTTTTTAAGGAACCTCCATAATGTTCTCCATAGTGGCTGCACCAATTTACATCCCACCAACAGTGCAAGAGGGTTCCCTT
>NC_041220.1:149603771-149603968 GCF_002837175.3 Physeter macrocephalus | reverse complement strand
GGGTTCTTTGTTTTTTTAATATTGAGCTGCATGAGCTGTTTATATATTTTGGAGATTAATCCTTGGTCCGTTGCTTCATTTGCAAATATTTTCTCCTGTTCTCAGGGCTGTCTTTTTGTCTTGTTTGTAGTTTCCTTTGCTTTGCAAAAGCTTTTACGTTTCATTAGGTCCCATTTGTTTATTTTTGTTTTTATTTC
>NC_041220.1:149602107-149602881 GCF_002837175.3 Physeter macrocephalus | reverse complement strand
AAGAAATGCTTTCAGTTTTTTACCATTGAGAATGATGTTTGCTGTGGGTTTGTCATATATGGCCTTTATTATGTTGAGGTAAGTTC
This sequence comes from Physeter macrocephalus, assembly GCF_002837175.3. Taxonomy (NCBI): domain Eukaryota; kingdom Metazoa; phylum Chordata; class Mammalia; order Artiodactyla; family Physeteridae; genus Physeter; species Physeter macrocephalus. Next base: position 149,602,795 of record NC_041220.1, on the reverse strand, counting down.
CCTCTTTGCCCACTTTCTGGAGAGTTTTTATCATAAATGGGTGTTGAATTTTGTCAAAAGCTTTTTCTGCATCTATTGAGATGATCACATGGTTTTTCTCCTTCAGTTTGTTAATATAGTGTACCATACTGATTGATTTGCGTATATTGGAGAATCCTTGCATCCCTGGGATAAATCCCACTTGATCATGGTGTATGATCCTTTCAGTGTGTTGTTGGATTCTGTTTGCTAGTATTTTGATGAGGATTTTTGCATCTATATCCATGGGATATTGGTCTGTAATTTTCTTTTTTGGTAGTATCTTCGTCTGGTTTTGGTAACAGGGTGATTGTGGCCTCATAGAATGAGTTTGGGAGTGTTCCTTCCTCTGCAGGTTTTTGGAAGAGTTTGAGAAGGATGGGTGTTAGCTCTTGTCTAAATGTTTGCTAGAATTCATCTCTGAAGCCGTCTGGTCCTGGACTTTTGTTTGTTGGAAGATTTTAATCACAGTTTCAATTTCATTACTTGTGATTGGTCGGTTCATATTTTCTGTCTCTTCCCAGTTCAGTCTTGGAAGGTTATACCTTTCTAAAAATTTGTCCATTTCTTCCAGGTTGTCCATTTTATTGGCATAGAGTTGCTTGTAGTAGTCTCTTAGGATGCTTTGTATTTCTGCGGTGTCTGTTGTAACTTCTCCTTTTTCATTTCT
>NC_041220.1:149596741-149601852 GCF_002837175.3 Physeter macrocephalus | reverse complement strand
TTTCTAAGAATTTGTCCATTTCTTCCAGGTTGTCCATTTTATTGGCATAGAGTTGCTTGTAGTAGTCTCTTAGGATGCTTTGTATTTCTGCGGTGTCTGTTGTAACTTCTCCTTTTTCATTTCTAATTTTACTGATTTGAGTCCTCTCCCTCTTTTTCTTGATGCGTGTGGCTAATGGTTTATCAATTTTGTTTATCTTCTCAAAGAACCAGCTTTTAGTTTTATTGATCTTTGCCAATGTGTCCTTCATTTCCTTTACATTTATTTCTGCTCTGATCTTTATGATTTCTTTCCTTCTACTAACTTTGGGTTTTGTTTGTTCTTCTTTCTCTAGTTCCTTTAGGTGTAAAGTTAGATTGTTTATTTGAGATTTTTCTTGTTTCTTGAGGTAGGCTTGTATTGCTATAAACTTCCCTCTTAGAACTGCTTTTTCTGCATCCCATGGGTTTTGGATCGTCGTGTTTTCATTGTCATTTGTCTCTAGGTATTTTTTGATTTCCTCTTTGATTTCTTCAGTGATCTCTTGGTTATTTAGTAACGTCTAGTTTAGCCTCCATGTGTTTGTGTTTTTTATGCTTTTTTCCCTGTAATTGATTCCTAATCTCATAGCATTGTGGTCAGAAATGATGCTTGATATGGTTTCAATTTTCTTAAATTTACTGAGGCTTGATTTGTGACCCAAGATGTGATCTATCCTGGAGAATGTTCCATGTGCACTTGAGAAGAAAGTGTAATCTGCTGTTTTGGATGGAATGTCCTATAAATATCAATTAAATCTATCTAGTCTGTTGTATCATTTAAAGCTTGGTTTCCTTATTAATTTTCTGTCTGGATGATCTGTCCATTTGTGTAAGTGAGGTGTTAAAGTCCCTGGCTATTATTGTGTTACTGTAGATTTCCTCTTTTATAGCTGTTAGCATTTGCCTTATGTATTGCGGTGCTCCTATGTTGTGTGCATATATATTATAATTGTTATATCTTCTTCTTGGATTCATCCCTTGATCATTATGTAGTGTCCTTCCCTGTCTCTTGTAACATTCTTTATTTTAAAGTCTATTTTATCTGATATGAGTGTTGCGACTCCAGCTTTCTTTTGATTTCCATTTGCATGGAATATCTTTTTCCATCCCCTCACTTTCAGTCTGTAGGTATCCCTAGGTCTGAAGTGGGTCTCTTGCAGACAGCATATATATGGGTCTTGTTTTTGTATCCATTCAGCAAGCCTGTGTCTTTTGGTTGGAGTATTTAATCCATTCACGTTTAAGGTAATTATTGATATGTATGTTCTTACTACCATTTTCTTAATTGTTATGGGTTTGTTTTTGTAGGTCCTTTTCTTCTCTTGTGTTTCCCACTTAGAGACATCCCTTTAACATTTTTTGTAGAGCTGGTTTGGTGGTGTTGAATTCTCTTAGATTTTGCTTGTCTGTAAAGCTTTTGATTTCTCCATCAAATCCAAATGAGATCCTTGCTGGGTACGGTAATCTTGGTTGTAGGTTCTTCCCTTCATCACTTTAAATATGTCATGCCACTCCCTTCTGGCTTGTTGAGTTTCTGCTGAGAAATCAGCTGTTAACCTTATGGGAGTTCCCTTGTAAGTTATTTGTCGTTTTTCCCTTGTTGCTTTCAATAATTTTTCTTTGTCTTTAATTTTTGTCAGTTTGATTACTATGTGTCTTGGCATGTTTCTCCTTGGGTTTATCCTGCCTGGGGCTCTCTGCGCTTCCTGGACTTGGGTGGCTATTTCCTTTCCCATGTTAGGGAAGTTTTCGACTATAATCTCTTCAAATATTTTTTCAGGTCCTTTCTCTCTCTCTTCTCCATTGGGACCCCTATAATGCGAATGTTGTTGCATTTAATGTTGTCCCAGAGGTCTCTTAGGCTGTCTTCATTTCTTTTCATTCTTTTTTCTTTATTCTGTTTTGCAGCAGTGAAGTCCACCATTCTGTCTTCCAAGTCGCTTATCCATTCTTCTGCCTAAATTATTCCGCTATTGATTCCTTCTAGTGTATTTTTCATTTCAGTTATTGTATTGTTCATCTCTGTTTGTTCTTTAATTCTCCTAGGTGTTCTTTCTTTAATTCTTCTAGGTCTTTGTTAAACATTTCTTGTGTATTCTCAATCTTTGCCTCCATTCTTTTTCTGAGGTCCCAGATTATCTTCACTATCATTATTCTGAATTCTTTTTCTGGAGTGTTTCCTATCTCCACTCCATTTAGTTGTTTTTCTGAGGTTTTATCTTGTTCCTTCATCTGTTACCTAGCCCTCTGCCTTTTCATTTTGTCTATCTTTCTGTGAATCTGGTTTTCATTCCACAGGCTGCAGGATTGTATTCTTGCTTCTGCTGTCTGCCCTCTGGTGGATGAGGGTATCTAAGAGGCTTGTGTAAGTTTCCTGATGGGAGAGACTGGTGGTGGGTAGAGCTGGGTGTTGCTCTGGTGGGCAGAGCTCAGTAAAACTTTAATCTGCTTGTCTGCTGATGGGTGGGGCTGCGTTCCCTCCCTGTTGGTTGTTTGGTCTGAGGCAACCCAACACTGGAGCCTACCAGGGCTGTTTGGTGGGGCTAATGGTGGACTCTGGAAGGGCTCATGCCAAGGAGTACTTCCCAGAACTTCTCCTGCCAGTGTCCTTGTCCCCACGGTGAGCCACAGCCACCACCCCGGCCCCACCCCTGCCTCTGCAGGAGACCCTTCAACACTAGCAGGTAGGTCTGGTTCAGTCTCCCCTGGGGTCACTGCTCCTTCCCCTGTGTCCTGATGCAGACACTACTTTGTGTGTGCCCTCCAAGAGTGGAGTCTCTGTTTCCCCCAGTCCTGTCAAAGTCCTGCAATCAAATCCCGCTAGCCTTCAAAGTCTGATTCTCTAGGAATTCCTCCTCCATTGCCAGACCCCCAGGTTGGGAAGCCTGACGTGAGGCTCAGAACCTTCACTCCAGTGGGTAGACTTCTGTGGTATAAGTGTTCTCCAGTTTTTGAGTCACCCACCCAGCAGTTATGGGATTTGATTTTATTGTGATTGCACCCCTTGTACCATTTCATTGTGGCTTCTCCTTTGTCTTTGGATGTGGGGTGTCTTTTTTGGTGAGTTCCAGTGTCTTCCTTTTGATGACTCTTCAGTAGTTAGTTGTGATTCTGGTGCTCTCGCAAGAGGGAGTGAGTGCACGTCCTTCTACTCTGCCATATTGAGTCAATCTCCTGGCAATGTCTTGCTTCCATTACTTGCTTACAATCTTTATGAATAAGTCATTTGCATCAGGTGCTGCGTCACAGGAATTCTGCCCAAGAGAACAATGTATTTCAATATCTTCTTCCTTCTCATCCTCCTCATCATCCAAATAGGCACTATCACCAGATTTTACATCACATATTTTACGCATGTTAATTCTTATCTACATAGCATGTCTATACCTTAGAACAGGGGACATTAGAAGGATGACGAAACTCTCCCATGGGCTTATGGCTGATTCGTGACACATAGGAGGTGACTTGGATCCACATTTGAAAAATAATTCTGGACATAAGCACTGCCAAAGGGCTGTGCAGATTCTAAAGCGCCCTACCCATTAGCTGTTCATTTTGCTACCTGACAACAGGCACATATTTAGTTAAAGATGAATTACACACAGTATTTCCCACAAATAACTATCTTCATCATCTCTTCCTATTTAGATTCTAGTAGTATGCAAAGATTATTTCTAAAGGCAAGTACCTATTTCAGGACAGAACGAGAATTCATTGGAGCAAATATATGAGACATGCATTACCTTGTGTGTGTGTGTGTGTGTGTGTGTGTGTGTGTGTGTGTGTATGTATGCGCGCGCGTGCTCTCATAAAATGGATTGAAAACTTCAGCAAGGAGCATATGGTTGCACGTGAAAACATATGAATATCCACAGGTCTGAAGTCTGTGCTCATTTTTTCACATTCTGAAACTCCGGGGTGGTGTTTTTGCAGAGAGACTACCCAGTAATTAGTTTTAGGGTCTGAACTGAACCCTTTGTTTGCTGTGATTCTATGCAAGAGGTCTCGAGGTCCACAAAACATCATTACATTTGAGCTCCCAGCCCCCTGATTTAATTCACCCTGCAGAAGTGATCTCTCTTGAATGGGAAGGTAAATGAGGGTTGAAGTCATCTTGGTTCATGTTTTAATATCCAGGGTCATCTCCCTCTTTAAGATCCACAAACATCCGGAGTAACTGACTTGCTACATTTCTGTGGCGAGCAAGCTCTTTGTATTTCTAAATTCTACACGACCTCCTGTGCTCATTCGACACTGTCCCTGGGCCAGCATATTTCTGTTTGTTCTCTGCCACATTTGATCTGATACCACTATATCTTTATTTTGAGAAAGAGATTTTATTTCTAACAACGGGAGATAGAGTTATAACATAAACTATGGTCATCCAGGCCATTATTTCAAGAGTATGGTATTCCAGCTTCAAATCATCAAATCTGGAATATAATTCCTCTTGGTCAAAATTGGATAGAACTCTGCTAGCCTCCAGGTAGATATCAGTCCTGCGAGGCAACCGCCACAGCCTGGAGAGATTGCATTTTATTTACTGAATAGAGGGCCATGCTAGTGTTTGCCCGGGAGAATCATTTACAGATGCCTCGTAAATACATCCAGCTGCTGCTTTCTCTAAGGCAGCCTCGATGCAGGGAGGGGATGGAGAGGAACCAGCTCAGTCACCAGCAGCTGCAAATCGAGCTTATTCCCTGGTGAGATCCTGCGATTCGGGGCCCCTAGAAGAACTCCTGGATGGTTTTCTCTGCCCAGAGAGGCTTAAAATGAGCACATTTCTCCTGACCAGAAGGGGACTGCTCTCTCCATGTCCACCCAGGTTGCAAAGGTAGTTGGGTTCTTCGACGGGCCCTCAGAATGCCCCAAATGGCTTCTGGTGTGCCACATCCCCTGTAGTTTTGGTCAGAATGTTTCAAACACTCTGCAGATTTTGTGGAAATCTTTCCTGGGACACGTGCATGCTGAAGAAATAGGCAGTCGTTTCAAGAGTGAATTTTCTTTATATAGCTGATGTGTATGCATACAGCTGATAGATAGATAGATAGACAGATAGATAGATAGATATGATGGATGGATGGATAGATA
>NC_041220.1:149553084-149595623 GCF_002837175.3 Physeter macrocephalus | reverse complement strand
TGCTGCTATGAATATTGGGGTGCATGTACCTTTTCAAATTATGGTTTCCTCCAGATATATGCCCAGGAGTGAGATTGCTGGATCATATGGTAAGGGTACAAATGAACTTATCTACAAATGGAAATAGAGTTACAGATGTAGAAAACAAACTTACGGTTACCAAGGGGTAAGGGGTGGGAGGGATAAACTGGAAGATTGGGATTGACGTATACACACTACTATATATATAATAGATAACTAAGAAGGACCTACTGTATAGTGCAGGGAACTCTACTCAATACTCTGTAATGGCCTATATGGGAAAAGAATCTAAAAAAAGAGTGGATATATGTATATGTATAACTGATTCACTTTGCTGTACACCTGAAACTAACACAACATCGTAAATCAACTATACTCCAAAAATTTTTTTAAAAAAACAACTAAAATCCATCAGAATAGTCTGACTAGCAAATATTTCAAATGCATTTATCCATAGAATCATTTCTGATCCCCATGTAGACAGTTGCTGCTCTCAACTGAAAAAAAAAAAAAAAAAAAAGCACAACCTGAAAGTTGAGAATTATGTTGTATTTGGCGGACTTTCTGAGGACTTAAGCCCAGCAAGCAGCATCTCAGATAGCTTTGAGGGACTGCTCCAAAAAGGTAGAGGAGGAGCCTGGATATGTAGGGATTTCTGCCACAAAGACCTAGTAGTTCCAACATCAAAAGGTTACTGTTAACTAGAGAAAACCAGACATCTCAAGTTAATGAATGTAGCGCATTTCTGTGTATGGGAAGATGCAAGAGTCTGGTCTCATTGAAATCATTCCTTTGATATGCACCTTAGTTCTCTGGGGCCAATATCCTGTTTTTCTCTATCCTGAATCCCCTCAGGGTGCCCAGGTGCGGGTGGCTGCAGTGACTGAGGGCTTGATGGCTGCAACATCTTTGCTTGCTGATATGGCAGGCGACGTTCTTAGCCACGCTGCCACTAATATTTCCAGACTGGCATTCAGGGGGCAGGAGTCGTGGAAATAAGACTAAAATAGTTTATAAAGGAGGAAAAGGATATTTTTATGTAGTGATTTTGACAGAGGCACTTCTCAAAAGCCACCGGTCCACTGGATTTAGTACTTTGGTCAACATCACACCCCTTGGCTAGGGAAAATGAGGACTGTTTTAAAAATATTGCTCTTACAGCTGAGCTGAATAAATATATCATTAAGAAAGAAAAATCTTCGTGTCTTCTGTCCTGCCCCCCTGACCCCAGGAGAACTTTCTGCTTTAGAACATGAAACAAATCAGTGATGCCTTTCACTTACCTTGAGGGGATGGAAGATATGGAGTTTATAAAATAGACCCTCCAAAGAGAGGGTAGGGAAAGAGAATGCTGTAGCTGTGGGGAGACACCATGGTTTCCTTGGAGACCCCCTCCGGTGCTTACTGATAATCCACAAGCTACGGCAAATGCAAAGAGGCCGGTGGTTAGCCTGTCTCTGACAATTACCGAGGGCGCATCACATCAGCAGGACCCTTCATGTCAGTTCTGTTCTTTGGTTAAGTTTTTTTATGTATCTTCTCTGTTGGATCATTAAGTTGGGACCATGCCTTAGTTTTTATAGGAAAAAGGGAGACAAGTATACCTTCTTTTAAAAAAATTTTTTATTGAAGTATAGTTGAATTACAGTGTGACTCAGTTATACATGTATATATATATGTGTGTGTGTATATATCTATATAGATATATATATAGATATACATACATATATTCTTTTACATATTCATTTCCCTGATGGTTTGTCATAGGATACTGAATATCGTTCCCTGGGCTCTGCAGTTGGACCTTGTTGTTCATCCATCCTATCTGTACTAGTTTGCAACTGCTAACCCCAGACTCCCAATCCATCCCTCCCCCAAATCCCTCCCCCATGGCAACCACAGGTCTGTTCTCTATGTCCCTGATTTTGTTACGAAACAAAAGTATATCTTATTGACCGAATAAATCATTGAGTAGGGACCCTGAAGATTAGAAAGATCCTCATAAAATGAAAAACAGAACGCTGTATTATACAGATAGCATGGATCAAACGATTCTAAAAGGACACAGAAAGCCGGGGTACAGATGGGTATGGGATATGCCTCTCAGAACTTAATGTGGTGCAGCCAAGTGGATTCCAAATGCAAACATAGCAGTGGGATTTTCTCCCTATTGGATTGTATGCTGAGCCAAATGCACGTGACAGAAAAATCAAGCGCTTTGTTCCCCGGTCCCTGGGTCTCCCTCCTCTGTGGAATCTCAAGGCTCAGAGGACCACAGGCTGGAAACCACTGGTGGAGGGAAGCTGATGGCAGTTGGTGGCAAGCACAGTTGCATGCAAATCAGGCCCCAACTTACCAGTTCTCCAGTCCCAACTTTACGTCAATTCTCCGTGCTGTGTTTTCCTTTCCAGTAAAACCAGAATGGTAATATCTCCAAGAGTACAAAAACTATAGAATGAGGTGAAACATAGAAAACACTTGGTACATAGCAGGGCCTTCATAAATAAATACTGGTTTATTTCAACTGGGCACTTTTGGTCTGCCCCAGTTCCTAACCTCAGACATCCTTTTTCTGCTAGAAGTCCATCCATGAGCATATCCAGGCAATACAGAAAAGGCTTTTTCTGCCCAGTAGATTGTGAACACATTGGGATCAGCAAAAGCGCTCTTTTCATCTTTCTGTCTGACGCGTTTGCGCAGAATGGAAATGCTCAGTATATCGGGTTAGAATGGAATTGTCTCATATAATTCAGAAAGCTGCATTCCAGGTGGCCCCATGTGAGCATGAAGCTTGATTCATTATGGCACATGTGCAAGTGTACACCTATGTATGTGATGTGTGCATATATGTTTTATACAATGTGTATGAGTATGTATATCCATACATATTGCACATACATACATACTTATGTATATAGGTAAAACACAAATATTTGTATTAAGTATAAGTACATATTACACATAAAATAGTTATACTTATGATACATAAATATATCCAATGTATCTAGACATACATTTTTTAATTGAAGTCTAGTTGATTTACAATGTTGTGCCAGTCTCTGCTGTACAGCAAAGTGACTCAGTTATACACATAGAGACATTCTTTTTTCTTTTTTTAAATTTTTAAAAAAATTTTATTTAGTTATTTTTGCCTCTGTTGAGTCTTCGTTGCTGCACGTGGGCTTTCTCTAGTTACGGTGAGCAGGGGCTACTCTTTGTTGTAGTGCATGGGATTCTCATGGCGGTGGCTTCTCTTGTTGCGGAGCATGGGCTCTAGGTGTGTGGGCTCAGTAGTTGTGGCGCACGGGCTTCGTTGCTCCGCGGCATGTGGGATCTTCCAGGACCAAGGCTCAAACCCGTGTCCCCTGCATGGCAGGCAGATTCTTAACCCCTGTGCCACCAGGGAAGCCCCTATCATAGGATATTGAATATAGCTCCCTGTGCTGTATAGTAGGACCTCATTGTTTATCCATCCTATATATACTAGTTTACATCTGCTAATCCCAGACTCCCAATCCATCCCTTCCCCCGCCCCCATGCCTTGACAACCACAAACCTGTTCTCTACGTCTGTGAGTCTGTTTCTGCTTTGTAGATAAGTTCATTTGTGCCGTATTTTAGATTCCACATATAAATGATATCAGATGATATTTGTCTTTGACTGACTTCACTTAGTATGATCATCTCTAAGTCCATCCATGTTGCCGCAAATGGCATTATTTCATTCTTTTTTGTGGCTGAGTAGTATTCCATTGTATATATGTACCACATCTTCTTTATCCATCCATCTCTCGATGGACACTTAGGTGATTTTCATGTTTGGGCTATTGTAAATAGTGCTGCAGTGAACGTAGGGAGGCATGTATCTTTTCAATTTATAGATTTGTCTTAATATATGGCCAGGAGTGGGATTGCTGGGTCATATGGTAATTCTATCTTTAGTTTTCTGAGGAACAGACATACATTATATACGTGATCTGGATGAACATCTGTGTTTCCCCAAATTCATATTTTGAGGTACTAACCCCCCATATGATGGTATTTGGACATGGGGAGCTGATTAGATTTAGATGAGTTCATGAGGGTGGGGTCCTCACACAGGATTGGTGCCCTGATTAGAATAAATATATGTGCTCATGCATTATAATTTCTCCTACAATCCATTCAAGCCATACAGGGGCAGGTAGCCCTCTCTGAAATCAGTGTTTTTCCTACCATGGAACTTAAACTACCTTTTAATTTCTTGTTTACTTTCTGTCTCCCCAAATACCATTAGGAAAGGGACTGGTTCTATTTTAGTCATCTAATTCATCAATGGAACTCAGCTAAAGAGCTCACACACATGAGAAACTCAGTCAGTTTTTTTCTGAATGGAGAGAGAGAGAGCTGGAAGGCTAAGAACTAGATTTTAATACCTTTGCTCTTTTTTGGTTTACTTCAGAGATAACTGACATATCACATTATATTCGTTGTAGGTGTACACTATCTCAGTTTGCCCTCTTATTAATGGGATGAACTCTGCAACTCTGGAAATGTTAGGAAACCTGGCTTACTGTAATTTCCTCCTCTGTCCTCTGAGGGATGAGGACTAATTACAGGAACTCGCAGATTCCAGCTGTACTGCTCCTGGCCCCCCAGCTCCACATGTGTGAACCGTATGTGTTGACAAGCCTGAGGTCCCGAAGCAAAGCAAATAGTGCTCATTCTGCCTTAGGTAAGTGATGTGGGCCTGTTTCTAGGGGGTTGGGTGGTTGATGGAAGCACAGGAGTTGAGACTTTTGATGGAGACAGAGTGGGGGGGTAAAAGTTTGTGGTTTGCTTTGGGTGGTTTATACTAGATTTTGTGTGCGGCTCTGTGTGTGTAGCCTAATATTTGTATATGGACATCTAAATCTGCATCTATTCTCAAGTTGCTACAAAATTCCCAAAAGAATACCATCTTTCATTTTAAGCAGAGGAATGCTAATATATTGTCTGGGTCAGAAAAATAAATATAGAACAAAAGCAAATATTTCCATAAGACTTAGGGTAACTAGGATGAATGCTAAGGAAACTAACTAATAACTCTTTAGGAGGGACATGCCAACATTTTCCCAAATACTCGGGGTTGATTAGTAAAGGGCATTGTGGGCCAGAGTGGACCACATGTAACAATGTTCCCTTACAAGTCATCTCATTAATTTATATATATATATATATAAACTTTTAATTTTATATTGGAGTATAGCTGATTAACAATGTTGTGATAGTTTCAGATGTACAGCAAAGTGCTTCAGTTATACCTATACATGTATCTATTCTTTTCCAAATTCTTTTCCCATTTAGGTTGTTACATAATATTGAACAGAGTTCTCTGTGCTATACTCAAGTCATCTCATTAATCAAATCTGAACATGTTACTGTGAGCAAAAACGATTTAGAATCGGATATAGAATCCATACCCGTCCACTTCACCTGAAACCCATGTCTATTACAAATGCTAGATTGGGAAGAAGCATGAAAGATTAAGAGTTTCCTTTAGTTTTCCCCTGGTCTGAGTAGTACATGATGGCAGAATTCCAAAGTGGAATCCTAAAAGCCTTTGCTGTTTCCAGGGGATGTATTGAAGGAAAGCTCCCCAGTGCCCCAGAAAAGCTAGCTGCATAATATCCCGAAGCCTGGCCCCATCTTGGAAGGCAGGACAGGTAGGACAATTCCTTTGCCTCTAAGAAAGTAAAGTTGCTTGATTCCAAAGAGCTGGGGAAGCTATTTGTATTGGGAAGCTATTTGATGGGCCCATTAGTATCAGAAGGGCCTCTGATTTTTATCAACACTGTACACACCTCTCATTTCAGCTGAACACCCCAGTCCTTATCTTTGATCCCCGACAGTGAATAATCAAGTCCCAGGGAACGGCCAGCCATGAAACAATTTATATTCTTCAAAGAACGCAGAAGTATTTGATTCTATCAGTGCCCTCAGTCAGAGGTTTAAAAATGAAGTTTGTGTCCTATTATAAATCTCCCTTCAGTGCTCTCTATTTATCAGCTTTCGATTATTTAAAAAAAATGATCATCCAAGTAAATGTTTAAGTTAGGCCGGTAATGACCTGAGTCTGATTAGTAAATTTTTCCGTTCCCCCTCCAACAGGATACATCAGACCTTAAAATTCCGCAAACACACATTTACATGATCATTGTCCTAAAACGCCATAAATGAACACAAAGAGCACAGGAATCATCTTTTCTGGGGCTCTTTCTGCCTGACACATTTGAATGTCATTTTCTACCCTTGAAATTCGTGAGCGTTTTATGAACAAAAGGAAAGTATATTTGAGACTGGGTAGAAAGCAGTACCTCTAAAGCACATGTCTGTATAAGAAAGGCCTCCTTTGAACTCTGTCGTGGAGATTTACATACTGAAGTAGGAAGATGATCTAGTGACAATTAGACAATTTGTACATAAATACGTCATGACACGGGTTATTAAATTAGAGAGGCAGAGAAGGAGTAATAGAACCTTTTGTCCCGCAACCGCTTGGCATCCTAAGACAACGGATTTGATGGTGATTTTGGAAAAATCCACTTTATCTGTGCAAGAAAAGGAGCCTATATATCTATATATTTTTGTTTGTTTTTCAGTTCATGTCAACAATAAGAATTTATATGTGTGTGTGGACCATCCTGATGTTCTAGACCTTAAGCACATTATATCTTATCTCTCTGGTTTTATAGAAGGATATTTATATATAAAAGCATACACACAAATATATTTATTTATTCAGAATAAACAATGATAAGAAATGCATATTGGAAGTATTATTTTGTTTCTTTCCTGAAAAAAAGAAAACCCTGATGTTTCTTGAGGACACATCTTATGTAATATTCGTATATTTTGAAAGAAAGTATTTTCTGCTATTAAAAGAGATGGATCATCACAAAGATACTTGACATATTAATCCTCTGTAGGATTAATTCAAATTGCGATTTATGAATCAACAATTACTATGGAAGTTGAAAGGAAAGAAGGAAGGGAGGAAAGAAGAAAACATGGAGAGTAGATGAACATAAACCAATAATTTTATGTCTTATTACTTCTCTCTGCATCAGAACTCCAGAGCAATGCAGTGCGTGAGGCAAGTCTTGAAATATATACACTAATATGTATAAGATGGATCACTAATAAGAACCTGCTGTATAAAAAAATAAATAAAATTCTAAAATTAAAAAAAAGAATTTGGGATGACGGGGGGAAAGAAGGAAGGGAGGAAAGAAGAAAACATGGAGAGTAGATGAACATAAACCAATAATTTTATGTCTTATTACTTCTCTCTGCATCAGAACTCCAGAGCAATGCAGTGCGTGAGGCAAGTCTTGAAATATATACACTAATATGTATAAGATGGATCACTAATAAGAACCTGCTGTATAAAAAAATAAATAAAATTCTAAAATTAAAAAAAAGAATTTGGGATGACGGGGGGGGGGGGAGTGCAGTGTAGTATATGGAAAAGACTAGGATTTTTTAAAAAATTTATTTTATTGAAGTAGAGTTGATTTACAATGTTGTGTTAATTTTTGCTGCACAGCAAAATGATTCTGTTATGCATACATATTCTTTTTCGTATTCTTTTCCGTGTGGTTTATCACCAGATATTGAATATTGTTCCTTTGCTGTACAGTACAACCTTGTTGTTTATCCATCCTATATATATAATAGTTTGCAAGACTTGGATTTTTTCAGAAGCTCTGCGCTTTACTGGTTGTGTGATTAGGGCAATTACCGGGTATCTTTTTTTTTTAATAGATCTTTATTGGAGTATAACTGCTTCACAGTACTGTGCTAGCCTTGTCGCACAACAAGGTGAATCAGTCACATGCAGACATACATACCCATATCCCCTCCCTTTTGAGCCTCTCTCCCACCCTCCCTATCCCACCCCTCTAGGTCATCGCAAAGCACCGAGCTGACCTTCCTGTGCTATACAGTATCTTTTTGTCTCAGTTGTTCAACAGTAAATGGAAGAAAATAATCTCTCCCTCTCATATTTGATGTGTAGATTCAAGGGGGTATTTTCATGGTGCCTAGAAGAGTATGTGCCTTTTAATTATAGCCAGCTAAGTTTTAGTCCTTTATTGTACTTTCCTTGTAATTTAGAAACTGTGTTTGATTGAATTTGAATAATATCGATTCCCTGTACCTTTTTTCCACTCTTTTTTTAAAATTGAAGTATAGTTGATTTACAATATTGTGTTAGTTTTAGGTGTACAGCAAAGTGATTCAGTTATATATATATATATATATATATATATATATATTTCAGATTCTTTTCTATAATAGGTTGTTACAAGGTATTGAATATAATTCCCTATGCTATATGGTAAATCCTTACTGTTTATTTTATATATAGTGGTATGTATCTGTTAATCCCATACTCCTAATTTTTCTCCCCCTTTCTTTCCCCTTTGGTAACCAAGAGTTTGTTTTCTATGTCTGTGAGTCTGTTTCTGTTTAGTAGATAAGTTCATTTGTATTATTTTTTAAATTCCACATATAAGTGGTATCATATAATATTTATCTTTATGTGACTTACTTCACTTAGTATGATAATCTCTAGGTCCATTCATGTTCCTGCCAATGGCAATAATTCATTCTTTTTTATGGCTGAGTAATATTCCATTGTATAGATGTACATCTTCTTTATCTACTCATCTGTCAATGGACATTTAGGTTGCTTCCATGTCCTGGTTACTGTAAATAGTGCTGCTATGAACATTGGGGTGCTCGTATGTTTTTGAATTAGTTTTCTCCAGATACGTGCCCAGGAGTGGGATTGCTGGATCATATGGTAGCTGTATTTTTAGTTTTTTTAAGAAGCCTCCATACTGTTCTCCACAGTGGCTGCACCAATTTACATTCCCACCAACAGTGTAGGAGAATTCCCTTTTCTCCACACCCTCTCCAGCATTTATTGTTTGTAGACTTTTTGATGATGGCCATTCTAACAGGTATGAGGTGATACCTCATTGTGGTTTTGATTTGCATTTTTTGAATAATTAGCGATGTTGGGCATTGTTTCGTGTGCCTATTGGCCATCTCTATGTCTTCTTTGGAAAAATGTCTATTTAGATCTTCTGCCCATTTTTGGATTGGGTTTTTTGGTTTTTTGATATTGAGCTGCATGAGCTGCATGTATATGTTGCAGATAAATCCTTTGTCAGTTGCTTCATTTGCAAATATTTTCTCCCAGTCTGTAGGTTGTCTCTTTGTTTTGTTGGTGGTTGCCTCTGCTGTGTGAAAGCTTTGAAGTTTGATTAGGTCCCGTTTGTTTATTTTTGCTTTTGTTTCTATCACGCACATTTTCTCTTTTGGCACAAGGTTATATTTATTTCTAAGTAAAACTACCTTTGTTTTAAACCCACATTGCTGGCAATCCTGTCAGATAAAGTGACGACGGAATAAAGTGTTAAAAAGTCCAATACAGTTGTTTAGTTTCTTGAAATGAATTCATTTCATTCCATGAAATAATTATTTTCTCTTTATAGTCTTCATTTCCCACCTTTCCTTCCTGTAATTTCTCAGAAAGTACTAGCCTTGTCTCTGCCACATGAAAATTTCAAAATATATATAATTAAATCTGTTTTAATTATGTATTTACATGAAGAAAATATTTAGATTTCTCTCAAAAAATAGTGTTTTGTTTCCTATTATGACTCAAAATATTGAAATCCTCTAAGATTAAGATTATACATAAACATTTTCAAAAAGAATTTATGTAACTTACAATTCAATTCATCTAACATTTGAGTATCTACTGTGTGGAAAGTTCTGTGTTATAAGACAAGTGGAGAAAACCCCTGTGTCGTTTCTGCCCCTGATTGGTTGATGTACATTGATGATGGCATATATAAGTGATGAGTTAAAATCAATTATAAAAATAGACATTTTGGGACTTCCCTGGTGGCACAGTGGTTAAGACTCCACGATCCCATTGCAGGGGACCTGGGTTCAATCCATGATCAGAGAACTAGATCCCACATGCATGCTGCAACTAAGGATCCTGCCTGCCACAGCTAAGACTCAGCGCAACCAAATAAATAATAAAATAATAATTTTTAAAAAAAGTCTATAAAAAATAGACATTTTATACCAGATATACAAAAGGAAAAAAGAAGAGACTAAACCTTGGAAGAGGTGGGCATAGATTCCTAGGGATGTGAGCATTTTATCTGAAAAGTAGAGGCAAATGAAGATTTGAAGAGAAAATGAGACAAAGAGATTCTAATCTGTGATAAACCATGAGTCAAAGCATCAGACACTAAAATAAAAATGTTGCACACACAACTTGAAATCATGCTTTATGCTTGGGGTACAAAATCAGAACTGAGTGAAGTTCTTGAAAGATCTTTACTGGAGTAATCACCTACCCTTATTCTGTAATACAAGGTGATCATCACTACTATAATTACAATGATTTATTGCTAAAAATAGTTTAGGCTCACCTAAAAAAAAAAACAGATACAGAAGAAGGCAGAATTAAACCGAGACGATAAAACTGAAAGTGAGCCAAACAGATATGTTGGAAAGAAAAATGAGAGATCTTATTTTTAAAATATATACTTTGATAATGAGAATTAAACATAGTGTAGAGTGTCTAAGAAAGATTCAGGAAATTGGAATAGAATGGTAAAAAAGAAAAGAAGGGAAGAACGTGAAACTTATTATGAAGGAATTTGCAGAAAATGGAGGACAGAGACAAAAATAGTCCAACTATCAAGCAGAAGGTTAGAAGCAAAATAGATGAATACAGATGGTATGAAATATATCTGTTTGGGCTCTCAAAGAAAGAGTAGCAATATATGAAGAGCTGATAGGAAATATGAGTGGTCTATGCAAAACTGTACCCAAAACAAACAGATTCAGTAGTTCACAAGTCTTTCTAACCCACCCTGGGCTGTTTGAAGGGTTAGCCCTAATGACTAGAAGAGTTTTCCCAAATGTTTCCCACCTGGTTGTCTGAAGAATACAAAAAACTCAACGAAGTCACCAGGAAAATCAAGACACAGGAAGCTCTAGCTGTCTTTGACCAAAGCTACCCATAACTTGGTTGAGTTTATGGTACTCTTACCAAAATTTTCTTGCAAAAATCCAGGTTCCAAGAAACCTGAACAGTTCTCAGGTGGGATAACAAGGCAGTTCTAAGGAGAAAGGGGATGTATATGTTCCTTGTTGAGACCAGTAGTCTTAGGGGAAAGAGCATCTTCAATCACAAGTAACAGAACCATCTGACAGAAGCCCAGTGATAAAAGGAACTATCCCTTGTCTGACCTATGTAGCCAAAATATCACCTTCCTTGGCAAATGCAATCACCTCTTTTGTACTACCTATTTCCTCTTACCCTTCATGACTTTGCTTCTTTTTTTTTAAACCACCATAGGCACAGGTCACATGAGTTTAGTGTTTACAGATCATACATTATTGAAGACTAGGTCATACATTTTTGATCAGTGATTTCCATTCCTTTATTTTTTCCCACCCTCTCAATCTGAGCTGTGGTTTCTTCATCCCATTAGTCATTTTCTGATATTTCCCCTGAGGCTAAAACTTCATTTTCCAATTCTTTTTTTTTAATTTTTTTTTTTGGCTGGGATTTCATTTTCTGCTAGTTTAGCTCCCCTGAAACCATAGGATAAAATTTAATTTTTAAAACCTGACATGTTTCTGTGATTTCTTTCATCCCACTTGCTTAGTTACAGGCTGTCTTCGAATAATACACCTTGGAGGTGGATTCCACAGGAAATGAGCTGCTATCTGGATAATTAGGAAGTATAGTCATTTCTATTGAATAACAGTATTTAAAACATCCTATTTATATGGGATAAGAATTGCAACTTACACAATTGCTCAACAGAGTAAAAAATGGTTAAATGTTTCTAAGATGTATCCAATGAAAATATTCCAATGTATACCAATGAATTGATTTATCAGGCTACACGGATTTCAGTCTTCACCATTTATCCTCTTTACTTCTGATAATCATGGACCATGATCCAGGAAGAAATGGACCCTTATCCAGGAGGTCGTGGACCCTTATCCAAGAGGTCAATGATGCTTATCTAGGAGTTCATTGATGCTTATCTGGACCAGCTGTTGAACATGCCGCAGCTTTAACCGTGGCTTTCACCATCAGGTTACACCACCTTTCATGGACCTCCAAATCTGATGACATGGATTCTTCTTCATTTCTTACAGTCTTCATTTTGCCAACAAAGTCCGGTAACTGGATCCATATCACGTTCCCCATAATTGGACCCTTGACCTGACAAACTCCCTGGTTGCCCAGAGATTGGCTTTGTCTGATGTGTCATCTGTCCAGTCTCAGCACAAGCGTTTTATCCCCCCAATGAAATCTCCGTTCGTCTCCCTCATCTGTCTGCTCCCTTAGAATCCTGGGTCATGACCAGTTGCTTACCTGTGTACTTCTATTACTAGGTGGGGAGCCCCCCACCCTCCCAGGATGGGTGGGATACCTCATTTGATATAGTGTCTTCCTGGTCCCTCATGGACGTAAAGCAGCACCCAGTGGATGCTGCCAAAGAGTTATTGAATAAAGTAATGAAATGTCCTATTTTATTCTCCACATCTGGGGTTTAATTTAGACATATGAAATGCTGATTCTAATGCAGTTTTTTGATTCTTTTTTTCCTATTCTGATGGGATGGGCTATTTTAGATTTACGTTCTTGGATTGCATGCCCTGGATGTAGTTCCCATTATTTTATTCTGTATTTGTGTGTGTGCTTTTCCCTTACTCATCTTGGGTAAGGTGATAGCTGTGAACAGGCTGAAGAAGGGCAGTGCCTGAGCCTCAGGGCTTCACAGCTGCTCTAACCGTGGGAGTAGCCATGGACAGTCTCACATCCTCGCTGTTCCAAACGTCACTCCCCACATGACTTCCTGGGCTGCTTCATTGTCCTCCTTACTGCTCACTCTGTTTCCGTGGTTTTCTGAGATGAACTTAGTACATTTTTTTAAAGCTACTCCCAGATTCACAGCATGCATGGTCCCCAGGGTTCTTTTTCTCTGCCTGCACTTGCATCGTTCTATTTAGAGTGAAATTCTCCTACCCCGTGCCGCTGATCGCTTTCTGCACCCTTGTGCACGGAGCATCCTGGAATCTGCACCCTCTCCCTGGATGTAGAGAAGCAGAAGCAGAAACGGGGAGCAGATACTCTGGGTAAAGAGCCACCCCGTGTCCTGCTCTGGAGGGTTGGAGAAATTTTGCACAGTTTGTTTTTGGTTTTGTTTTTGGTTTTTTTGTGGTGGTGGTTTTTTTTTGTTTTTTTTTTTTTGTGGTATGCGGGCCTCCCTCTGTTGTGGCCTCTCCCGTTGCGGAGCACAGGCTCCGGACGCGCAGGCGCAGCGGCCATGGCTCACGGGCCCAGCCGCTCCGCGGCATGTGGGATCCTCCCGGACCGGGGCGCGAACCCGGTTCCCCTGCACCGGCAGGCGGACGCGCAACAGCTGCGCCACCAGGGAAGCCCTGTGGTGGTGGTTTTTAATTTAAGCCTTGGCTTTGCATAAATGGCGAGAAACCTGTTTTCACTTCTTCTTAGGTGGCGTCCGTAGCAGAGGTTGAGCAACTACACACAGCACTCAGGCCCTGTGGACTGTTTCTGTAAAGTTTTACTGGAACCCAGATACCCCCATTCTGTTGCCTGTGGCCAAGGTCTGCTTTTATCTTATCAGTTCAGAGGTGATCACCTGGCCCCCAGAGCCAAAAACACTGATAATCTGTCCACTTGTAGAAAAATATGACAATCCTTTTTCTAAGTTGCAAGATGAAGCTGGGGTTTGCTGTGAGCAAAAACCATGTAGATTTTCTCATTTGTTTTGCTTCCTGTTCTGAATTCTTCCCAGATGTGGGTTCTCTGTCATATTTTTTTTTTTTTTTTTTGTGGTACGCGGGCCTCTCACCGCTGTGGCCCCTCCCGTTGCGGAGCAGAGGCTCCGGACGCGCAGGCCCAGCGGCCACGGCCCACGGGCCCAGCCGCTCCGCGGCACGCGGGATCCTCCCGGACCGGGGCACGAACCCGCGTACCCCGCATCGACAGGCGGAGTCCCAACCACTGCGCCACCAGGGAAGCCCTCTCTGTCATATTTATAACGTTTAGTGACACTTCTCTTTCTTTCTCGCTGTCTACCTTCCCAGTATAAATTTGGAAGAGACAAAGGCTTCGTGATGCTAGCAAAAGAGCTATAACCTGAATAAAGGGTGTATGTGACAGAAACATTTTTCTTTTAATTAAGACTTGTAATTTCATGGTAAGATGGTTTATACTCTATGTTAGATATTTCCAAGCACACTCTAGAAAAAGCAAGAGAGAGGGCATTTCACAAAATGTAATGGATAACAAGGACCTACTGTATAGCACAGGGAACTCTGGTCAAAATTATGTAACAAGCTAAATGGAAAAAGAATTTGAAAAAGAAGAGGTACATGTATATGGATAACTGAATCACTTTGTTCTACACCTGCAACTAACACAACACTGTTAATCACCTATACTGCAATATAAAATAAAAAGTTAAAAAAATAAAATAAAATGCCATAAACATAAAAAAATGGAATGGAACTGTGACAAAAAAGACTTTAGGTAAAAATTGCAAAGGTTGTTAGACACATGTGAAATAAAGTTGTGTAAATTGATACAGGATATTCAATCATTAGCTCAGAAACTGCCCTTGATTTTTTTGTGTGTGTGGAAGTATAAGTTAATATTGTAAAGAATTCAAGGGGAAAAGTGCATTAATGCCAAATGATCATAATATGACAGAAATCCTGTAACTACCAGATGAAGACAAAGAGCTTGTAGGGGAAAAAATAGATCTTTTATTTTAAAAGGCAAATTAAAGGGGGAACACTTTAGAAATGCAGAAAACATACAAAGGAAAAAAAAAATCAGCATTATCCTACCACCACAGAAATAACTAGTGTTAACTACACCATTTAACTTTTTGATGCCTTGTCTCTTTCCCATTTGCTCAATGATTAATATTTTAAGTAGCATGATTGCTCAACATGGACATACAAGAAAGGGAGTATCGAAGAAACTTCAAAGCCAACGGTGAAAGGATGTTTAAAATAAAAGTCAAATATAGTTTAAAAATTAACTTAGTGGCCAGTGTTTGTGTATGCATACCTGTGCCTGTACACATCTGAATACCAGAATAAAAATTCAGTATAGTGCGATTTTCATAAGAATTCAAGAATCATTTAAATAGGAAATTAAATAGGACATATCTTTCCTTTGTAAAAACATTTTGAGGACAAATTATAAGCAAACAGTTTACTCCCAGAAGTGCCCTTTGGGGAAATTCTATTTGCTTATTGAAACATTGCAAAGTATTGAACATGATTCAGTTTAATCATTCTCTCAAAAGGACAATTTTTTAAAAAACCCAAACTAAAAAACTATACTTTGGAAATAATCATTATTTGGCAACAGTGCTTTTTTTAAATTTAAATTTTAATGTTTAACAACTGCTGTGAGCTTATTGCCAAATCATGTATTTAGATTTTTATCTTACAACTAAATGGTAATACTTTCTTCTGTAATGATATTTTTTCCCTTTGGGAGAACTATATCCATAATAAAAATTTAATGATAAAAAGGGTTTCCATTATTTGATCATAATAGGGACTCCAATTGCATCCTCCAAGTACAACCATTGATAACAAGTGTGATTTGATTGGGTTCTATATTTTCTCTTTTATCTGCCTTTGAAGATCTCAAAGGTATCCTCTGAGACTCCACAGCCAAAATGTACTCTTCTTCCATGCAGCCTTTATTTTTGTCCCTGAGAAAACTGACAAATGATGGAAGCTGTCACCATTAGGGTTTCCTCTGTAAAATTAATGAACAAGATATGTGTGTTTAAAATATGGCAGACACGATTCAAAGCTTTCAATACGTATTATGCCATTTATTTGTCACATGGTAAGAAAAGTCCAATCATCTTTCCCTTTTAATATGTGAGGAAATTGAGGCACAGAAAAATTAAATTGTCCAAAGACAGGAGGGTAGTCAACAGAATGGGTGAGATGGAAACCTATCCATTTCTTTTGCTCTTAGATCACTACATAGTTTAACAACATAAGATCATGTATTTGACTCTAATTTGAAAAGATACATGTAACCCAATGTTCACAGCAGCACTATTTACAATAGCCAAGACATGGAAGCAACCTAAGAGTCCATCGACAGATGAAAGGATAAGAAAATGTGGTACATATATACAATGGAATATTACTCAGCCATAAAAAAGAATGAAATATTGCCATTTGCAGCAACATGGATAGACCTAGAGATTATCATACTAAGTGAAGTAAGTCAGACAGAGAAAGACAAATGTCATATGATATTAGTTATATGTGGTATCTAAAAATATAATACAAATGAACTTATTTACAAAACAGAAACAGACTCACAGACATAGAAAATAACCTCATGGTTACCAAAGGGGAAAGGGATGGAGAGGGATAGATTAAGAGTTTGGGATTGGCAGATATAAACTGCTATGTATAAAACAGGTTAAAAAAACCAACAAGGACCTACTGTATAGCACAGGGAACTATGTTCAAATTCTCGTAATAAACCATAATGGAAAATAATCTGAAAAAGTATATATATATATATGACTGAATCACTTTGCTGTACACCTGAAACTAACACAATGTAGTAAATCAACTATATTTCAATTTTTTAAAAAAGAATTTAAAAAAAGATAGTGCATTTAATAGGCATGTATTACCATTGATACAGATGTGATTACCTAAGATATAGATGCAAGATGTAAAAATTATTCTGTATCTTTTTTTTAAGCCAAGAAACTGGCTGCCCCTGGAGGTCATAAGCCTTCAGAAGCCCATGATCTTTCTTTCCAGGATGGCACCTTCTTTTTGTAGAAAAGACTCCACCTGGAGTCCTTACCAGCTCTGCAAATGTTGACATTTCCTGATGGTGATAATAGGGTTTCAGGCTTTGAGTGATCTGCCCAATCGTCCTTAGGAGCACGAAAATTCATGGATAAAACGGCTAAGCCGGATTAAGCCTCTGGAGCAAATCTAATACTCGTAGACCTGAAGTGGGAGGTATTTTTGACCTGATCTCACTTGCAGGCTACTCATCCCTGTGGAGTTGAACTCAGGGCTGTACACATGGGACCAGATAAGCATTTGGATGTCCCATGTTATAGACCATCCTCTTTGGCACCTTTGCATGCACTCATTCCCATCAACACTTACAATGGTCTCTTTCTCCCATCAGGGGAAAAAAGCATGATCCCAAAGGACTACACTTTGAAACAAAATTCTGGTTCAAAATTTAAATAGCACTTTGACACATGACAGATAGGCTTACTTTGTGTAGGATTAATTTTCTCGTAGAAAATAGAGAAGGGTGCTGTTTGCCATATTCAGAAGTGAATCATTGGTAATTTTACTGTCAGTGAAACAGAAGAAGCTGGACTTGGAGGTGGGTCTAAAGCATCCATCAGAAAGTATGCCAGGGGCTTCCCTGGTGGCGCAGTGGTTGAGAATCCGCCTGCCGATGCAGGGGACACGGGTTCGTGCCCCGGTCTGGGAAGATTCCACATGCCGCGGAGCGGCTGGGCCCGTGAGCCATGGCCACTGAGCCTGTGCTGCGGAACGGGAGAGGCCACAACAGTGAGAGGCCCACGTACCACCAAAAAAAAGAAAGTATGCCAAGCCGTTGGTGGAAGTTTGCTGTTCATGTGACGTTTCCATTTCACACTTAAGGGAATCAGTTTGTGAGGGAGACAGTGAGGGCAGCGTGCATCTGGCTTATGGAACAACAAATTAGTTACCGTGATAAAACAAATTACACCAAATATATCTAGACGGGAGGATCAAATGTGTGCAAAGGAAAATAGTCAATAAGCAGGAAAATGTAGCTCTACTCTTAAATCCTATTTCAGTGATGTATGTTGATTAGCAGAATTACGCAACTTCAGTAGAACTGGTTATGTAATAAACATTCAAGGAAGTGACTTGGCCATGGCATGCTTTCATGGTTTGTACTTAGAGAAAGGATGCTATCACACTGCAGAGAGGAAGAAAAAAAATCACTTACGTAAAAAATTAAAGGAAGGAATAGGTAATAGATTCCTGTGCCTTCCTTCTAGAAATACCATTAAAAAAAATAAAAGGTCTGTGGAGAGGAATGTGAGAAGAATAACGGATTTATGGAAAGGTCAGTGGAACACCCAGAAAACTGTGCATAGTATCAGAAAATGAACCCCAATACACATTCCCTCCTCCTTCATAGGAATCCAGCGTACACACATGGACCCCTGTTCCTGACCTATGTCATCATAGTTTTACCTCTGACCTATGGACATATGCATTTTCTTCTTGGTTTTCTTTCTTTGTTTTTTTTTTTTGTAACGCTTTATTGAGTTGTCATTGATATACCCAAAACTGCACATATTTAATACGTATATACAATTTGATAGGTTTGAACATATGTAGGGACCCATGAAGTCATTAGCACAATCAAGGCAATAAACATCCATCACCTCCAAAAGTTTCCTCCTGCCCGTTTTTATGATAAGATCATTTAACTTGATTTCGACTCTCTGAACAAATTTTTCAGTGTGCAATAAAACGTTGTTCACTGCAGAGACTGCTCTACTGCCTATCTCTAGAACTGGGGAGCTCTGTTTTCTAAAACAGTCACCTCTACAAAATAAGTACCACCATCCATTTTCCCAAACTTGTCTACAATGATGCAAAAGTTCCGTAATTATTTTTCACCTTGAAGGTCAACCTGTTGGGTTGATCACTGTCTCCCCAAGTTCATGGTCACTCACAACCTTATTTGCAAAGAGGGTCTTTGCACATGGCATCAAGTTAAGATGAGGTTTTGTTGCCTCAGGGTGGACCCTACTCCAATGACTGATGTCCTTAGGAGGAGTGGGAATTTGGATGGGGTCCTGCGGAGGGAAGACGGCCATGTAAGTGTGAAGGCAGAGATTGGGGTGATGCAGCTACAATGCCAAGGATTACCAGGGACCCTCAGAAGCTGGAGGAGCAAGGAAAGATCTCCCCTTACGGCTTCTGGAGGGGGTGCTTTCCTGTCCGCACCTTGATTGCAGACTTCGGGTCTTCAGGACTGTGAGGGAATATGTCATATTTTCTCTCTCTTTTTTTTTGGCCACCCAGCGTGTGACACGTTGCTAAAGCAGCCCTAGGAAACTAACACAGTTATTTTTTTTTTCCAAACAAACAACTTTTAAAAAATTTATTTTGTATTGAAATATAGTTGAATTACAATGTTGTGTTAATTGCTGCTGTACAGCAAAGTGATTCAGTTATATACACATAGCTCTTTTTTCATAGTCTTTTCCATTATGGTTTATTATAGGATATTGAATATAGTTCCCCCAAACAACTTTTTATTGAAGTATAATTGATTTATAATGTTGTGTTAGTTTCAGGTATACAGCAGTGATTCAGTTATATATATTCTTTTTCAGATTCTTTTCCATTATAGGTTATTACAAGATATTGAATAAAGTTCCCTGTGCTATACAGTAGAACCTCGTTGTTTATCTATTTTATATGTAGTGGTGTGCATATGTTAATCCCAAACTCCTAATTTATCCCCCCTCACTTTCCCCTTTCATAACCACAAGTCACTTTCCCCTTTGGTAACCATAAGTTCATTTGTATCATATTTTAGATTCCACATATAAGTGATGTCATATGGTATTTGTCTTTCTCTGTCTGGCTTACTTCACTTAGTATGATAATCTCCAGTCCATCCATGTTGCTGCAAATGTTGGAGCTATACAATAACAAGTAATTTTGCATCAGATTAAGAAAAAGTTCTTCCCTGTATACAAATTGATATAGAATTTCAATGTCTTTTCCTGTTTTTATCTTTCCTTAAAAATATATTAAGGCAAATCTGTGATACACTTCTCATCATTTATCTTCCCTGTGGAGATTTTAAGAGGATTAACAGTCACATTTTGTAAATCTCTCTATGAAAAATATAGTGTATAATTAGCCAAAAGATCTGCAAATATCATTGCAAAATTGTCACTGAACATCTAAAGTCCTTAGAACATAAAATGGCTTTGAAACCAATTTAACTGGGAAAACAGCGATTCTCAGATTTGGGGGATACTTAGGAATTACTTGTAAAATGCATTAAAATTATAGATCCCAGCCCTGCCCAGGAGTCTGATTCTGTAGGTCTGGAGTGAGACTAAGACACCAGTACATAAGTGAGACAGGTTGATCAAAGAGGATGCTGCTCTGGTACTATCTCGTATTTATATTCCAGTTCTGGCCTTTTCAGTTCCGTCTTAATGGAAAGTTCACCCAACTCTCTGGGCCTCAGGTTCCTTATCTGCAAAATGGGAAGACACTAGGACAATGCCTTGTATGAATATTAGGATCAAATGAAATTAAAGAATATATATGTCTATATCTATATGCAATATAAAGTTACACTGTATATTGCTCTATATAATATGAATGTAATTTTAACATAATATATTAATAAGCTATTATGTGATATAAATATGCATGCATAGGTTGAGTATTTTACATATGTAAATAAATACATGTGTATTATATATAAAATGGCATTATAAATATGTATATGTATAATGTATTCACACAATATATATATTTTTCAGTCCAGTGGGTGGGTCCATTGAGTTCTGCATAAACAGCAGAACTTTTCCATTTTAATTTCAAAGCCATTGTTTTGCAAATGAGAATATTAGAATTTTAGAGCTGAGAATATTTTCCGTAGTTGTTGACATGGCTAGGGTCATGCAGTGACCTCACACCAATTCCATAACAAAAATCCGATTTCCTCTTCCCAATCCCCTCCTTTAAAAAAAGAAAAATCACCAAAAAGATACATTATTTTCTAAGTGTGCTTTATTGTACAGTCTTCATATTTTTAGAATCGCATGATTTTTATACAGTTTACCCTTTTAAGGAAAAGAAAAAAATGTTGCTTACTGAACATAATGGTCATATTTGGTCATATCATTTAAAACCATGATTTATTGTTAGGCTATTTAACTTGAGTGCAATGCTTCCTTCCCACAGACAGTTGTGAAAGGAACTATGAGATGACATTGTAAATATAAGAATTTATCATCGGTAATTGAAAAAATACATATTTTGTGGAGCTAGATAATTTCTGAATAATCCCTTCCCCTGCTGTATGTTATTTTGGAGTGCAGAAAATCAACCTCTGTGCTTTTTCTACCTTGCACATTATTGTCAAGAGACAATCTGCCTGCAGTTAGAAACCATCCACTGTCAGCGAGAAGGTTCACAGATATTTAATATTTGCCGAGTGAGCATCTACAGTGAGCGGAGTAGAGATCCATCACTCCCAAGGTACACTGACCTTTGGCTCTGGGGAGAGTGATACTTTTATGGCTGGATAATGATATCTTGTTCAATAGAAAGATCCAAACATGCTTTATCTTCATCAAAGCTGTCATTACAACCACGCAGGTGGCCAAGGGGCTGAATTGCCTTGGGGTGCACAGAAGCGTTAGGAAAAGGATTAGGTGGATCTACGGTCATCAAGCTGTGATTATGCTGCTTGGGTTAAAATAAAGGGATATCAATCTTCATGCTGCCTTCTGCAAACACCTGACTGAGGAGAAAGGCACAAATCAACCTCAGTCTCTCCAGCATGAGAGGATGCTTGTCAGTGGATGTTGGCCAACAGGGTAGAGGGGAATCTCTCCTTGCGTGAGACTTCAGATCTGGAGAGAACCGTGCAATGGTCTTTCCTTTCTCTTATGCTGTGTGTTTCTTTTTCCTTACACAGTAATTGGGTTCCACATCGTCCTACCCACCGATGATGGGGTTTTCAGTTCATGTAGAGAGACATGACTGCAAGACTAAAGGGACAGTTAGATTTCACTGTTTTCTTGCATGTTCTCGTATCATTGAGGAGTGATGCATGCCATCCGAGTCATCCTTGACATCTGCACTGGAGATTAAAACCACCAAAATGAAGGCAATCTGGGGTTTGGTCTGCGTGAGTTTCTTAGGGCTGCTGTAAGATATCGCTACAAATGTAGCACCTTGAAACAACACTAATTTATCGTTGTCGTGGAGGTCAGAAGTCCAAAATGGGATCTCCCTGGGGACTTCCCTGGTGGTCCAGTGGTTAAGACTTTGCCTCCCAATGCAGGGGGTGTGGGTTCGATCCCTGGCCAGGGAGCTAGGATCCCATATGCCTCGCAGCCAAAAAAACCAAAACATAAAACAGAAGCAATGGTGTAAAAAGTCCAATAAAGACTTAAAAAATAGTCCACATCCAAAAAAATAAAAATCTTTCAAAAATACAAAGCAAAGCAAAATGGGGTCTCCCTAAGCTAAAATATATGTGTCCACAGAACTGCATCCCTCCTGGAGGCTTTAGGGGAGAATCCATATTCTTACCTTGTGCAGCTTCTAGAGGTGCCTGTAATTCTAGAGGTGCCTGTAATCCTTGGCTCCCGACCCCGCTTTCAACTTCAGAGCACAGCGCTCTGCCCTCGGCTTCTGTCTTTGCAGGTCCTTCTGTGACTCTGACCCTTCTGCTTCCCTCTTAGAAAGACCCTTGTGATGACATTGGACCCACCTGGATAATCCAGCATCATCTCAGCATCTCAAGGTCCTTAATCACATCTGCAAAATCCCTTCTGCCCAGTAAGGTAACCCATTCACAGGTTCCACGGATTAGGATGTGCACATTTTTGAGGGTTGTTATTTTCCCCCCACAGGTCCATTCTCAGTTCTTTTTTTGTTTAATTTATTTTATTGAAGTATAATTGATTTACAGTGTTGTGTTAATTTCTGCTGTACAGCACAATGATTCAGTTATACATACATATATCTATTCTTTTTCATATTCTTTCCCCTTATGGTTTATCACAGGATATTAAGTATAGTTCCCTGGGCTGTATAGTAGGACCTTGTTGTTTATCCATCCTATATATAATAGTTTGCATCTGCTAATCCCAAACTCCCAATCCATCCATCCTCCACTCCCCTCCCCTCCCCCTTGGCAACCACAAGCCTGTTCTCTCTGTCTGTGAGTCTGTTTCTGTTTTGTAGATAAGTTCATTTGTGTCATATTTTAGATTCCACATATAAGTGGTATCATATGATATTTGTCTTCCTCTGTGTGGCCTACTTCACTTAGTATGTTCATCTCTAGGTCCTTCCCTGCTGCTGCAAATGACAATATTACATTCTTTTTAATGGCTGAGTAATATTCCATTGTACATATGTACCACATCTTCTTTATCCATTCATCTGTTGATGGACACTTACATTGTTTCCATGTGCTGGCTATTGTAAATACTGCTGCTATGAACATAAGGGTGCAGGTATCTTTCTGAATTAGAGTTTTGTCTGCCATTCCCAGTTCTGAGCTCAAAATACGTAAACAGCCAAGGCAGGCACCTGGTGACTCTCACTTCACACAGTGAATAAGAGCCATAAAGACTGCAAGGCTGAACTAAAACAGCCAGTTAGACTTCTCACTTAACTGTATTTAAGTGTGTTGGAATGCTTTAACTATCAGGAATATTGCTCTATATAAGCTGGGGCTGTAAATTTTCATTCATGTTGGGATTTAATTTTCATAGATATTGGGAAGGTGATCTGTATTTACATTTAACATGGTGTACGGATGAAGTAAGAAAAAAATATATGATTGATGGGTGGGATTATTAGAAGCAATATTCAAAGGGCGATTGCTTTCACAAATGATCATTCAGCTCTCCAGGCATGGAAAGTGGATGACATCTTACTTATTGTATGCAGTAAATATCCTGTGATGCAATCTATATTTATAAATACGTTCCTAACTGCTTGATGAGTTTTAGAAATAACAAAGCCATATCGCTCAACCTCAAAGGACAATTTCAACACTATTGCAGGAAGAAGAGGGTTAGAATGAGATTTAAAATCCCATAATTGGAGCGCTATTCAAAATACTCTGACATCTAATGATTTCATAAATTTAGTAGTACTTTTTTTCCCCCTGATTCTTTAACCATTTCAGTGCATAACAAAGAAAAGGGTTTACTGTTCCTTAGTTGTAGAAATCAACTGTGCCTCTTATTGAGCTTCTAGACACATAAATTTATTCAGAAAGGCTCAGGGAGCCTATGGTGTGTCAAGACCTGTGCTAAGGACAGTGCACAAAAAGATGGGAATGTCTAGGACATTGACTTCAAGAGTCTTGCATATAGGAAATACTCAGAAGTAATCGGACAGTTGCTAAGCTTTCCTGAAAGCCATCAGGAGCGTGTCTGGAAACATTTCCTAGAGTGTGTGTCTTTCCTGGAACCAACACTCAGGTGTGTCCTGGGAACCAGGGCACAAATGTGGAGGGTTTAAAGGAAAACCTTAGTCCAGCGTCTTGGTAGAAAGGTATAGATTCTTGATACTCACAGTATGGCCAGAAGACCAGCAGTGCATAAGTCCCCTAGGCTGCTGTAACAAATTACCACAAACTAGGGATCTTAAAATAACAGAAATGTATTCTCTTGCCATTCTGGAGTCCAGAAGTCTGCAATCCAAATGTTGGCAGTGCCTAGCTCCTCCAAAGTCTCTAAGGAGGACTCCTTACTTGCCTCTTCCATTGTCTCGTGATTTCCAGCATCTTTGGCATTCCTTGGCTCATAGACACATCACCCTGATCTCCACCTCCATCTTCACCTGGCCTTCTTCCCTCTGTGTTTCTGTGTCCAAATCTCCCCTCCTTAGAAGGACACTAGTCATTGGATATAGGGCCCATCGTGATCCAGTATAACCTCCTCTTAACTTGATTACATGTGCAAAGACCCTATTTCCAAATAAGGTCATATTCACTAAAGTTAGGACTTCAACACGTCTTTTGGGGGGATACCGTTCAACTCACTACAGCAAGCATCAGCATCCCTCAGGAGATCATTAGAAATCAGATGCCCCAGCTCTATGCCAGACCTCTTGAGTCAGAATCTGCATTTTTTCAAGACCCCCATGTGTTTTGTATGTACAATAATAGCATGGGTATAAGGCAAGATACAACATGTCCCACTCTAAGATATGCAAATAATTTAGTACGGTCGCAGTTTGAGAGGTGATACAACAGAGACTGGGCAGAATTGGCAGGAAAACGAGATTAAGTGGAAAGGAAGGGACACATCTTGAAAGAGCATCTTGCTGAAGACTTTTGAGGAGTGGGACCCTGAGATACTTGCCATCATGTGGGTACCATGATCAGAGTTGCCTTTTGTGTGGCTGCTTGTGGAGAAGAACTGATGGGATAAAAACTGGACAGTGGGATACATTTAAGAAGACCATCCAGGGATGTAGGGTGGAGTAATGAGAACCTGCATCAAAGCAGCAGGGATGGAAATGAGCCATGAGATTCAAAATATAGGGGAACAAAAGGTTGGTTCCATGAGAAACGATGGTCATCTGAACGTAGGAAGATGGAGAAGGAAAAATCAATGATGACCCATAGTGATACTGAGCAGCTTTGTGGATGGCGGGGCCATTCACCAAGGATAAGGCAGTTCACGAGGACCAACTTCGAGGAGGTTGTAGAAATTTCATTTTCAGACATCGACATTTCCAGGTGTCGGCAGCCCCTGAAGGAACAGGAGCTGTATTTGTTTGGTACCTTGGAGAGTTGATGTGCTTAGAGATACATTTTGGGGGCCTCATCGGGATATTGGTCCCTTTCAAGTCATAAGAATGAGTGTCATGATCCCAGGAGAGAATTTAGAGGGAAGGAAAGAGAAAAGAGGGACAAGGACAGACTGCAGAGATAATGATCTTGACTACTCTTGTTTGGAACCATATTTGGAAGAGCTAAAACCAATGGGATGAAATGAAGACATCTCCCCTTGGGTGTGTCAACAGAGCAAAGGGAACTCTGTCCCGGAGACAGGATCCCATAGTGGTCAAGCCCACTGAGTCTAGAGTCAGCCTTCCTGAGTTTGTCACTTGCTCTGTGATCTTGGACACATGATTCAATGTCTATGGGCCTCAGTTTCCTCATCTGTAAAAATTAAGGATAATGATCCTACCCACCTCTTCTTTAACACATAGTAAGAGCTATATGAGCATTAGTCATTTTGATTATCACCATTATTATGCTAGGATTGCAGTTTTAGTATGGGGGAGTCCTTTCTTTTTTTAAGCAGGTATGGGTAACGTTTAGATGCCCTTTTTAGGGAAGTACGATTGTTTCTGAGCTATCAACACTCTGTAGCTTCAGCAACTTCATGGTTGACTCCTCTGCAGGGAGTAACCTCAGAAAGTTATGCTCCTTCCATGTCAGGGGCATAAGAGTCTGACCACCCCAGCCCCCCTCCCCAAGTCCTCTCCACAAGGTCTCAGAGACCCCAGAGCTCACCTGGATTGGCTGACACTTTGTCAAACCATTTCCCAAGCTCCCTTGTCTTTCTGAGTCCTGCTTCCTCTGCCTTGACCCCCAAATACCTTACTCAACCTCCATCTCAGCATCTCCTTGGTAACAGCTCAGCATTTGACAATGACCATGCCATGACACTGTCACAAAGGCACCCATCATCTCACAGGATGATGAATTTGGGGGCAAAGAGCAAACATTAAATGAGGTGATTCTTATGATTTATGGACACTGCATATGGTAGGCTTCTAGTAGTGGAAAAAATAAATTCCTGTCTTTCCACGTTATCTGGTTTTATCAATGAGTTACTAGTCAGTTCAGGGTCCCAACTCAGAGCAGATGACACTCAAATTAGGATAATTTAAAAGAGATATTTACAGGGACTTCCCTGGTGGCACAATGGTTAAGAATCCATCTGCCAGTGTAGGGACACGAGTTTGATCCCTGGTCTGGGATGATCCCACGTGATGCGGAGCAACTAAGCCCATGCGCCACAACTACTGAGCCTAATGACCATGCCATGACACTGTCACAAAGGCACCCATCATCTCACAGGATGATGAATTTGGGGGCAAAGAGCAAACATTAAATGAGGTGATTCTTATGATTTATGGACACTGCATATGGTAGGCTTCTAGTAGTGGAAAAAATAAATTCCTGTCTTTCCACGTTATCTGGTTTTATCAATGAGTTACTAGTCAGTTCAGGGTCCCAACTCAGAGCAGATGACACTCAAATTAGGATAATTTAAAAGAGATATTTACAGGGACTTCCCTGGTGGCACAATGGTTAAGAATCCATCTGCCAGTGTAGGGACACGAGTTTGATCCCTGGTCTGGGATGATCCCACGTGATGCGGAGCAACTAAGCCCATGCGCCACAACTACTGAGCCTGCGCTCTAGAGCCCGCGAGCCACAGCTACTGAGCCCACATGCCACAACTGCTGAAGCCTGCGCAGCTAGAGCCCCTGCTCTGCACCAAGAGAAGTCACCACAATGAGAAGCCCGCGCACCGCAACAAAGAGTAGCCCCCACTCACCACAACTAGAGAAAGCCCATGCACAGCAACAAAGATCCAACGCAGCCAAAAATAAATAGATTAATTAATTAATTAATTAATTTTAAAAAAGAGATATTTACACAGTATATTCATTCCCTATAACAAATGACCACAATCTTGATGGCTTGAAATAACACAAATTTATTATCTTACAGTCAGATGTGGTCATTCTGGAGATCAGAAATCAGAAATGGAATTTTGTGAGCTAAAATCTAGTTTTAGGCAGGGCTGCATTCCATCTGGAGGCTCTGGCAGAGAATCCACTTCCTTTCCTCTTCCAGCTTCTGGAGGGGCCTGCATACCTGGTATGTGGCCTTTCATCCATCTTCAAAGCCAGGAATTCCGTCACCTCTTTTTCCATCTTTCCATCTTCTCTTTGACTCTTATCTTCCTGCCTCTCTCTTATAAGGGACTTTGTGATTAAAATGCCCCTACTTTAAGATCCAGAATTTTAGTCACATCATCAAAGTTTATATTTGCAATGGAACATAACATATTCACAGGTTCTGGGGTTAGAAAGTGACATCTTTAGGGGTCTATTATGCCAGTTACAATGCACCAGGACTCCATACAAAAGAGTGGCTGTGTTACAGGGGAACTGCAAAGAAGCAGCAAGTAATCATAATGCTGGAGATCTTTACTGCTCAGAAGCCCACTGGGCGAAGGGGAAGGAGGTTACCAGAACCTAAAGGAGATGGTCCCATGGAGAAAGGATCATGATAAGAATTGCCTTTGCTTGAGAGACTCTGCCATCCTAGGAAGCACCATAGGGAGAAAGCCAAGAGAATAAATACCCTCAAGTCATGTTCCCTTCACCCCACTCTCTGATCTCCTTGTCAGGGCTCCCGATCGACCAAACCCAAGCAAGACCATACAGTCAGGGACCCTATTGATGGAATCCATACAACTCGACCCCTCTGGACAGGCAGCAGGGTGAGGGTAACAAGCATATCTGCCTGTGTGAATAGAAGATTCCCAGCATCATTCACGCTCCATGCCCCTCAACATGCACGCACATCCTTTATCCGGGACAATATCCTGACCTCAATATTCCATCAACCTCCAAATCACTGGGGGTGGATACCGATATGTTCACAGTCTACCCATAACCTTAAATGTCAGCCATCACCCTGTCCTTGACATAAAAGATAAAAGGACGTGTAAATAAGTTCATTTGTATCATTTTTTTAGATTCCACATATAAGTGATATCCTATGATGTTTGTCTTTGTCTTACTTTGCATAGTATGATAATCTCTAGGTCCAGCCATGTTGCTGCAAATATATACACATAACTAAATCACTTTGCTGTCCACCTGAAACTAACACAACATTGTAAATCAACTATACTCCAATAAAAAGTTGTTTGTTTGGAATAAAAAAGGTAAAAGAGAGTATAAAGGGAGAAACAAGTAACGCAGGCTATAGTCTGCTTCTCTGATCATGGTAAGAAGACCCGATTGGCAATAATACCTGCTTTTCTCCATCACCATTCTTCATTTTTCAGTCCATCTGCCAACAGCCCAGCTTTAACTGGTGGAGGCAAAACCAAATGGGATTTAGCTTATTATTGTTTTCTTACGCTTCCGTTTGTACCCACTAGTCACTGAGGTAGGCAGAAATGTGCTTATTGTTATGACATCCTTACGCCCTGAAGCAGAGAGAACACCTGATTTTTAAGAACGTTTTCTCTAATCACTTCCAATACATCGTTTGCCTCATAAAAATTTGCAGGTGCGCTCAGATCTTGGCAATGCCAGTGGCAGGTCACTAAGCGGAGATGGAAAAGAACTGCATTGGTTGCCGTTTAAATGAAATATTGATTACACTCTTTCTTCTTTTTTTTTTTTTTTTTGTGGTACGCGGGCCTCTCACTGCTGTGGTCTCTTCCGTTGCGGAGCACAGGCTCCGGACGCGCAGGCTCAGCGGCCATGGCTCACGGGCCCAGCCGCTCCGCGGCATGTGGGATCTTCCCGGACCAGGGCACGAACCCGCGTCCCCTGCATCGGCAGGCAGACTCTCAACCACTGCGCCACCAGGGAAGCCCAACAGTCTTCTTTTAATGCAGCTCAATAGGTGTGTGTAAATCTAAAAATTTCAAGATGCTCTTACATCCTACCCCTAAAAGCAATAGAAATGGAATAAATGTAGACAGGTCTAGGGTGGGCTAGTAGGGGAAATGGTATAGGCTACTGTGTTTTAACTGTTGAAATAGAGGTGGATGTTTTCTTTTTTAGTGAAGTAAAATTCAGATAACATAAAAGCAAACTATTAACTATTTTAGAGTATACAATTCAGTGGCATTGGTACATTCATAATGTCTTGCAACTATTACCACTAGCTACTTCCAAAGCATTTTCATCATCCCCAAGGGACATCCCATTCCCCTTAAGTGGTCTTTCCTCATTATGCCACTGGAGTGTGTGTGTGTGTGTGTGTGTGTGTGTTTAATATTATATTGTCACATAGGAATAAAAGCAAATCATTCCACCTACCTTGGTTTTTCTTGACATGCTGGTCCTGAAAACAGTTAATGCCATTCTTTTCTTTAAAGCTCTTTTTGAACAGGAGAAAATCTAACAAAGTTTAATAACATGTATACATAAGAGAGACCCAGGAAAACTGACTTACTCTTTAATACCTTTATACTAACTTTTTTTCCTATGGAAACTCTCAAACACATGCCCAAGAAAAGAGTGAATTCCTGCAGACTTATCATGGATGTCCCATATTAATATTTACCATGGA
Organism: Physeter macrocephalus; assembly: GCF_002837175.3. NCBI lineage: Eukaryota > Metazoa > Chordata > Mammalia > Artiodactyla > Physeteridae > Physeter > Physeter macrocephalus. The sequence goes on along the minus strand of NC_041220.1, from coordinate 149,565,329 downwards.
TGTCCCAATGTGAATATTTGCCAACCTTTGTTATTCATTCCCCTGCTTCTGCTTTATAGGTTTGTCTTTGTTAAAAGTCTGTTGTGAGGACATCCCTGTCAGTCCAGTGGCTGAGATTCCACACTTCCACTGCAAGGGGCATGGGTTCGATCCCTGGTCAGGGAACTAGGATCCCACATGTGTCACGGCATGGCCAAAAAAAAAGAAAGTCTGTTATACTCAGTTCAAAAGAGCACACTCTTACCTGTCATCCCTTTAAGACTCAGCTTTGACAGATATGAAGGTTGTAAATAAACACGATGCTACTATCACATCTGGACTTGTTTCCATAGTGTCCACCTGGAACTCATGTCATGAATCTGAACTTATTTGGGAAAAGGGTCTTTGCAGAAGTGATGAAGTTAAGGATCTCGAGATGAGATGTTCCTGGATTGGCAAGTGGGTCCTAAACCCAATGACAAGTGTCCTTTTAAGAGACAGAAAAAGAGGAGAAAAAAAGACACACAGAGCAGAAAGTGTGAAGACAGAGGCAGAGATTGGAGAGATGAAGCCACAAGACAAGGAGACCAAGAATTGCCAGCAAACACCAGAAGCTAGGAGAGAGGCGTGGGACCCATCATCCTTCAGCATCCCTAGAGGGAACCAATCCTGCTGACACCTTAACATCAGACTTCTGGCCTCCAGACTGTGAGAGGATATATTTTTGTCCTTTTAAGCCACCCAGAGTGTGGAATTAATACAGCCTTCTCTAGGAAACGAATCCAGCACTTAACAACTTTCACAATGGTTTCTGAAAGTCATCTAACACTTGTTCGTATCCAAATTTCCCTGATCTTCTCCCAAAATGACATTTCTATACTTGGTTTGTTTGGATTAAGATACAGCTTAGGTTTGTAGGACCATCTTAATGAGAAACGCCAATCTGGAAAACATCCCATGTTGAGGAGTGGTCATATCCAGCCATGACTATAACAAACCCAATCTCTGTAATTACATAGGATAACGTGAATGGAAAATAGCTGCTCAGATTTGTATTAAATATAAAGGTAAACAACCCCAAAGTCACACACAACTTCGTATGTCACCGTGCAGACACAAATGCAAAAAACACACACACAAAAATCTAAGAGAAAGTATCAAACAGAGGCACTTAATTTGGGAAATGGAAACAGCTCATCTAGGATGACCCAGTAAATACACGTGCATGCTTTTTAAAAATATTTATTTGGCTGTACTGGCTCTTAGTTGTGGCACGCGGGGTCTTCGTTGCCTCATGAGGGATCTTTTAGTTGCGGCATGTGGGATCTAGTTCCCTGACCAGGGATTGAACCCTGGCCCCCTATATTGGGAACGCGAAGTCTTAACTGCTGGACCACCAGGGAAGTCCCACATGCATGTTTTTCTTTTTCCTCTCTTTTTCCCAAAATATAAATGGGGTATTTTGTGTCCTGGGTAGAATGTGGCACTGAATGTGAATTTATGGAGTTCTTATGCCCCACCATCCGAGATCTGTGAATCATCATCTGTTCGGTTTGGAGATACTCCGGGATTCATACGTACAATAGAGTGTGAGATATACTGCCTTACTGTGACTGGATGCCCCATGAGGGCTTACTGAACTCAGCTGAATTTACATTAGATTTGACATTAGGGCAATCTGTCTTGCGTCTTTTGTCCTGGATGGATGTAGCTCATGAAGCTGAAGCAATTAGAGCCAAGGTTTATTTCCGTCTGCTTTGTCCAAGAACCTGTATCTGACCTTCCTAGATAAACACCTTGATTTGGGATCTATCAGGTAGAGATTTTTCACTGTTTTTCTCTGCATTACCTGTTCCACACTTCCCTGATGCTAATGGATGCCCTGAAGGAGAGGTAATTAATAACTGGATCTAAGCTATCTGAGAGAAGTGATGAATTTCTTGTATGTTACTAAATTACTCCTTCCTCCTATGCAGACTTGGTTACGTAAAGATACTAATTTAGAACTGTGATGAGGAAGCCTGATGCCTCAGAGTGATGGGCCATGGGAGACAAATTACTCAATATTTTCACATCTCACATTTTAATTTTTTACTCTCTGCTATACTTCGGATGCGACTACAAATAGCTTCTTTGAAGGTCACCGTGTGCTTTTTAGCGTGTTAAACGTAGAAGTGTGGTGAGAACTAGGTGTTTTTAAATCCTTTGCAGGAAAAAAAAAGATCTTAAAAAATATCAGCCAAAATGTTCCTTCCTGTGCTCAAAATATCTTTGTTATGTTTGAATGTTTGATATCCACACGTGTACCTATTACGAATGTGGTTATGAAAATCCTGCATTTATTAAAATGAGATGTTTTAATCATGCAGTTTTAGAAAAGATCATCTTAAAGTCCTGTCATTGAGTTTTAATTTTATCATACAATCAGGTCTTCAGTACTAGCAAATCCATATAATGTGTTGATAAGTATTAAGATTAACCATGAAAATGAACTCTGATGTAGTGTGTTAATAATGGACTCTTTTAAGGGGCATGCGCAAACAATGAATGTTTGAACTGTTCTAGATATATGTCTTCTTTGGGACAAGAGGAAGCAAAGACACTCGTGAATATTATAACTAAGAGACTTTTGTGTATTTACAGAATTTAGGATCGCCGTTTTGACCCAAGCAAAGCAGTGAATCTGAACTCTAGGAAATGACCACCAGAGTTTACATAATTTCTGAGCAGAAATCAACAAAAAAATGGAAAGTTGCACATATGACACATATCATAGTTTAGAAATCAAAACCAATTCCTCCTGCTTAAACCAGTGAGACATCTGAGGTTCAGTACATTTAACCAACTATACAACTTCGTTTCCCAATTTGTCACCAAACCACAGCAGATTTTTCTAGAGTTGCAGCTCCAAAGCAATGTGCTCCATACTTGTAGAGCAAGGGGTGGCTGAGAGGTGGGCATCCAAGGATAACTGAGCATTGTACCTATTCCTCTGTATTTGGCCGTTGCATAATAGGGCACGGCTTCTTGCCCGGGATACCCAAGTTTTCCTAGTAAATGATGCCAGCACCACGTTCAGAATGGGTAGCTTTCTGTTCGACCAAATAATGAGTATTGACCTTAGGCTCATGAAAATGTGATTAGTATCTGTCCACTCTCTCCCCTTTTCTTTCTACTCTTAGTTACCCAGGAATCCAAAGTCATTATTACAGTTTTCTTTAGTAGAATAATTGACACCCAATCTGCGGGGTACCATCAACAGCTCCACTTTGCAATGAAGGGGATTACAATACTTTGAGGGTATTTGGCTAAATCCTTTGGCTACACTATGGGGTGCCTTTCCCACCTGTATCCCCAAAGACTTTTGCAATCATGGCCTCTGAGAAGTGCATACAGCAGAATGATACCTTCATACACTTTGGGGAGTGAATGATACCTTCATGTATCTGTGAAACACAGATTCACTGTTACCAACTTTTCCTACGTCAATCAAAGGAGAACAGCAATATATACTCTGTATTGTTTTTTTCATTTCTTTGCCTTAGTTTATTCTATTTGGGTATTTCTGAGGCATCTCGCATGCCTGCCATAAGATGGCATACTTTAATTCAATACATAGCGATCATTACGTTGTTTTTTGCAAAAGTTCAAACCCTACGCATTACATGTTTTGAAAGCAGAAATCACACACATGAGACACAGTGTCTAATTCATAAAAGCTTGTTGCATTGTGATCCTAACATAATGTGTGCATCGGTATTTCAGATAATGTTACGTTCTCTGAAACCTTAGTTTACAGAGAACGTAACATTATCTGAAATACCGATGCACACATTATGTTCATTATGGATCTTAAAATGCTAACAATTCAGCATTCTGAATATGAAAGCATAGCAACTTGAAAATAGCTCTTTTTTTGTCCTCATTACACAAATGTGTAATTATATGAACCTGGAATTAGCAAGGAACTCAATTGTGTTAAGCTTTTTAGGTAGGAGCTTATTAATCATTAAAGCTGACTTTCCAGAGCTTTTATTTCTGGGGTGTAGAGAGGGCAGGTAGGATCCCTACATCATAGTATTGCTTTGAGGATTAAATGGGGGAAATGAACACAAAGTGAGATGGGCTGGGACCTGGGAGCCTTTGCTGCAGGGCTTGCACCTGGACAAACATCGCTGCAAGCAATAGATACAAAGAAACTAAAAGGGACTAAAAATAACTGCTTGCATGCACAGCTGGGGCAAATTAGGAATAATAAGATACAGAAGGGCTACAAACCAACTGCCTCTTCTCAGGGGCCAGGAGCAAAAGCAGGGTCCTGTGCATGAATCCTGCATACAGCACCACCCAGGGGCTGGACAGTCCACCTGAGCCACCGCTCTGGCCCGACCCACCAATCCGTCCTCACCCTCACCCCATTTAAGGAACCAGCCCGCCGACCTCGGGGAGCGTGCAGGGGCACCTGTTACTTGTTTTCACTCCTTCCTGCTGTAGCACGAGTCCCAGTAAAGCCTTGCCTGAAATGCTTATATGACCTCATCAATTTTTATTGACTTAAGAGACTGAGGACCCAGGTCAGTACCATACTTTGTAGCACCCCAGATGGGATGCCCGTGGGGTCTTTTGCCCAGGAGAGGATCCAGGCACCTTCGGGACCACCAAATGCAGCTTCCCGGTCCGTGGGTGACAAGCGACCACCAGAGCCTCTTGTTTCAGCATCACCATTTGGTAAGTCTGCCTTCGTCACCCCGAGGGCCTCAGGACCCTCATTCAGGCAACGCTTTCCTTCTCCCCTTTGTCCTTTTTCCTCTCCTGATATCTCTCTCTACTTCTCCTCTTTCTCTGTCCTCTCCTTCGGAGAGGGGTAATTACAGAATCACTCCTCTGAGCTCGTGAGACCATGCTCCCCTAAAAGAAGCATTCCATAAATGTCTGCTAGCACGGGGTATTTTATACTGTATTCATTTTACGTTTTCGTTTGCTCCTGGAAGAAAATATATTCAATTATTATACTGGTCCTTATCCTTATACTAAGACTACGCAATTGTCTTTTCCATGTTACATATCAACATTTGTGCAATATTTTAGGAAGCCTGCCCTATATAGAGACCTGCTGATGAAAAAATCTGGGGAAGTTTTTTTGGAAAGAACTTTATAATGGCTATAAAAAGGATTCGTTTTAAATAGTTAAATTATCACAGTTCCTATGTGTACTAAAAGTCATTGAAACATACACTTAAAACGGATGAATTTCAACCTTTGTAAATGATAACAATAAAGATGTTTAAAGAGCACCATAGATTTTATGGACCAGCCAATTTGAAATAGAGCTTTATAAGATAATATCTAAGGGATAGACTCGAAATTAAGTTTCAGATTTAAAAAATCCTGTTTACAACTATTCAGGAATCGCTAAAATTCTGTAATTCACTTGGAGCTAAGCAAGCAGATGGTGCTTTGTCCTATCAATCATGACTTTCTCCTAATTGTCTAAGATCTACTGAGCCTCTTCTGCGTGTCCCTTGCCATCCGTGTCTCGTGGTGGGATACCCTGGGATGTTGTTGCCACAGAATTGCACCTTAGGATGAACTTCAGAAAATTATTTCTTTCGGCATATGTAATTGTTGAGTTTAAGTACTATGTCTTCATTAGCAATATTCTTTCAGAGCTTTGCAATTTTCCAACATGGTGTATGAAATCTCAAACCTTTCTTACTTACGATCTTAGGAATGAAACCATGTCTTCAAAGGAAAAAAACGCCCATCTATCTAGAATTAAATATTTAGTAAAATAGCCTTCAGAAAGAAATCATAAAGAAAAACGACAGAGAGGATCAAAAATCAATACAGAGAATTAATGAACCCAAGAGTTGTTTCTTTGAGAAGATCAACAAAATTGACAGATCTTTACTTAGACAGCCCAAGAAAAAACAGGAGTCAAATTACTAAAATCAGACATGAAATCTTATCTAAATGAAATGGATTATAAGACAATGCTATGAACAATTATATGCCAAATGTTACGTAACATAGATGAAACGGGAAAATTCCTAGAAAACACAAACTACCAAAACTGATGAAAGAAGAAATAGAAAATAGGAATAGATCTGTAAATTATACTTCAAAACTAAAGGAAAAATGAAAATATTTTTAGATGAATAAAAGCTGAGAAAATTCAGAGCTCAGCAGACAATGCACCTTCATTAGGATTTCTTGTAGTTTATCTTGAAGGGAAGTAAAACCAGATAGAAACATATCTACACAAGGAATGAAGACAGTTAGAAATGGTAATTATACAGGTAAATATAGAATAATTTTATCTCTCTTAATTCATTAAATCATAATTTATCATGTAAAGCAAAATAGTATAAAATATTCTGTTATATAATACATGTACAAGGAAAATGTGAGACAAAAATAGTACAAATAAAAACAGGGGAGACAAAAATAGTACAAATAAAAACAGGGGAATATGGATGTTTAAAATTTGAGGTTCTTACATTATATATAAAGTGGTACAAATTATTTGAAATTTGCCAGTAATAAGTTAAAATATTGTAAACCATTAAATAACAACTAAATCAACAAACAAAGAGGCACAAAAAGCCAATAATGGAGCTAAAATGAAATGCTAAAATAGGTTCAATCTGAAGAATAAAATGTATGACAAATTGAAAACAAATAACAAGATGGTAGACATATTTTTATAGTATTTATAATTGCGTTAAAGTAAATGGCCTCTTCCAGGACTATTCCAAGAGAAATGTGAAGTGAGCCAAAACTCTGAGCTACGTGTATAATTTTGAATATTCTACCTGCAGCCATCATTCAAAAAGTAAACTGAGGGCTTCCCTGGTGGCGCAGTGGTTGCGCGTCTGCCTGCCGATGCAGGGGAACCGGGTTCGCGCCCCGGTCTGGGAGGATCCCACATGCCGCGGAGCGGCTGGGCCCATGAGCCATGGCCGCTGAGCCTGCGCGTCCGGAGCCTGCGCGTCCGGAGCCTGTGCTCCGCAACGGGAGAGGCCACAGCAGAGGGAGGCCCGCATACCACAAAAAAAAAAAAAAAAAATGGGTGAAATAAATTTTAAGAATATATTTTAAATAATGTGATATGGCCAAAATATTGTTTCAGGATGTAGTGAATGAAAATATGAATGAGATGTAACATCTTTTGTTGTTGTTGTCATTGACCATCCAGAATTATCCATGGGTCAAATAAGGACTCACAGGGGAAGTTGTGAATATTTTGGATTGAATGATATGGAAACCATAACTATCCTATCTTTTGTCTTGTAGAATCTGAGGTGATGGAAATGCCCTTTCTCTTGATAGTAATAAATGTCCTTCATCTTGTGGATTACACAGGTTGAAACTCAAATTATTTCCTTTTATTTGTGTAAAAAGTGGATGTGTAAGAAGCTAACATAATGAAACACCAAAATGCCAAAATGATCAAACAACAACACCAACAAAAATACAACATTTGTGAAAACAAGGCAGATAAATAAAATTCTCTATATTGGAATTTTATTTATATGAATAAATGAATTATGTATAAATGATTAATATAAATTAACATATTTATAGTAATAAGGTTCTAGAGCTTCAGGCAGGACAAATTTATAGGCAGCAAAAGGCAACAAATTTGGAAAAAAAATTATGAGAATGACTCAGAGAAAAACATGTTGAGTACAGTCTTCAATTGGCTATCAATACAGTATATTCTGTGCCTACTTGGACACTTTAAGGAACAACTTTCTTCCTTTCTTCCTTCCTTCCTTCCTTCCTTACTTTCCTTTTTTTTGTTTCCTATTGAGGTATAGTTGATTTACAATGTTTTAGTTTCAGGTGTACAGCAAAGTGATTCAGATACACACACATGCACACACACACACACACACACTTATATAAATTCAGATCCTTTTCCATTATAGATGGTTACAATATATTGAATATGGTTCCCTATGCTATACAGTAGGTCCTTGTTCTTTATCTATTTTATATATAGTAGTGTGTATATGTTAATCCCAAACTCCTAATTTATCCCCTATCACTTTCCCCTTTGGTAACCGTAAGTTTGTTTTCTAAGGCTGTGAGTCTGTTTCTGTTTTGTAAATAACTTCATTTGTGTCATATTTTAGATTCCACATGTAAGTGATATCATGTGGTATTTGTCTTTGACTTACTTCACTTAGCATGATAATCTAGATCCATCCATGTTGCTGCAAATGGCATTATTTTATTCTTTTTTATGGCTGAATAATATTCCATTGTATATATGTACCACATCTTTATCCATTCCTCTGCTGATGGACATTTAGCTTGCTTCCATGTCCTGGCTATTGTAAATAGTGCTGCAGTGAACATTGGGGTACCTGTGTCTTTTTGAATTATGGTTTTCTCAGGGTATATGCCCAGTAGTGGGATTGCTGGTCATATGGTAGTTCTATTTTTAGTCAAAATCAGAAGAATTTTATGGAACTATTATTTCAGTAACGTGATTTTGTGGAGGTCCAGTAGATCTCAGAAAATAACATTCAAAATGTCCTATGACCCCACGATCCTGTTAAATAAGTCAGATAATATAAGTATATTCAGCATGTCCGAATATATCAAGGGGTAGCCGGGATATAAGAGGGAACATCTCCTGAATAATAAGGTATCTGGGTAAGGCACAACGGTTCAAAATGAACTCTGTTCTATTTTCCATCATGCGTTTTACAATTTTTTCTTTAAAAAAAAATCCATCTCAGCATCACCAGCTGTCTCTCCTGCTTTTTGTTAATCCTATCATATCCATTTCTGTGAAAACAAAATGTGTTAGACCAAAAAAAAAATAAAATGCAAAGGAGAAAGAACATATTTTATTTTTGTTCTTTATTCCTCTCCAAATGAGGTCAATTTGAGACACCTTCAGTATGTGAAATATGTATGTCCAAAGCAATTCATCCCATTAATAATGTATCTGTGGTTTTTTCCTCTGTATTTCTTCTAAAATGTAGGCAAAAATCAGCAATTATGTGAACTGACAAGGCTTTGCCTGTTTTTACTTTTAAATCGGAAATCTTCATGTTAAATGCATAGCTATGAAGAAAGGCAGTTGCCGAGAGACATCTCTCTTCCTATTTTGTTTTTAATTATTTCAGTGAAACTATGAAAAAGGAGTCACTCTGAATTGAGTTTTTGGAAACTATACAGGAGATTTTCCGGTTCTATGCCTCATCCTTTGTCAGTAAAAAGTTGATTTTATCTTGCCTTCCTGAGCTATTTATGCCATTTGCAGAGATCTAAACAGATGTGTTTCATTCATATTTCATTCAGAATCATGTCTTAATATGAAGGTTTGATTTTTTTCCCCTGAAATTATTTAGACTCTAATTTCTTATTTTCTACCTTATGTGGAAAAATCCCTTAATCTTTCTCTAATGGAATTCTTGAACAGAAACATAGATCAGTTTGAACAGGTGCACTATTTAGTCTTTAAAATTGTTTTATGTACGACTGCACTTTTTGAACTGAGAACATATCATATTTTATAAAATAGGTAAGTATGGGCAGTAAAGAAGTATATCTATCACTTGCACATTAATGTCTCTGTTCATGTTTCTGTCGTGTATTTCATTCCTACAAAAAGTAAAGTACATTTTTTTCTTTTTTCTTTTTTTTCTGTTGCAAATTCAGTTCTGGTCGTTTTACCCCATAGCAGTAAATTCATAGAGGCTCAGAGTCAATAGTCTTAAACCCCGAGTACCATAAATCAAACTTGCATTGGCTTTATAATTTCTGTTTCATTTCTTTGGGTCACAAAAGTTCCATCTTAATTGGGAACTATCTTAAGATGCATTTTTCTAGAATACTGCACAGTTTACTGAGCAGGGGAGAGCACTTCCCTATGGTATTAATTAATCCATTTCTTCCTTGCTGCCTTTTGAGGATGCATGGTGAAAAATCCCAGAGGGAGAGAAGAAAACCAACTCTCCATCACCCACATTTCTGGAGGCCTTGAAGGAAAGCAGGACACATTTTCCATATTTAAAATAATGTGGTGTCAAAGACTTCCATCATAAATATGGTGTCTGTATTTCCAGCATAAGTACAGATGATGTACTTTACATCCACACAATTGTAGAAATATCCGTTTATTATTGCCTTTACCATTACTTTGATTTTTTAGTTCAGTACATTTATTATTGCCTTTACCATTACTCCATGCCCCTTATGTAGACCTGGAGACATAAAAATGTAAATTTGACAAAGTTCACTTTGATGAACATTTCACTCTTTATGCTCAACCAAAATGTGGACATTACAGGAAAACTGAGGTTAGTAAGTGGCAGGTACAATTAGTAACGTCCATCCCATACATAATAAGTATATGAATAAGATAAATATCTTAACATTGTATGTATATCAGTATAAACATTATATATAATACGGCTATTTCTATTTTGCTGGGGGTTTTCTTTAAATGAAAAATTAGTGACATTTAGTCAACGCCTTGCATCACTTTAGCAATTACATATATATGGTGATGATAGTCATACGTTTAATAAATAAACACAAGAACTTACATTTGTTCTTGAAATAAACCTAAAGTCATCACAGTGAAGTTTTCTTTAAACATCAGCCAGCTGATGTTCTATTTGCTAGTTGTTTAAAACATATCTATCAATTTGTTGTTGTTTGTCTGATATTTCTTGGATTTTGTCAGTGCTTTGCTAGCTTCATAATCAAATGTGGAACTATTTCGCCTTTTCTGTGTCCTAAACCAGGGTAAATATTAGCAAGTAAATCTTATTTTCAAAGAAGAAAATTGTGAAGCCATCTGGAAATGCCGTCTTTGAGGGGGAGAATGGGTGAGGCAGGGAGTGAAGTTGGGTCTCTCTGGGATTATATAATTAGTCAGTTTCCAGTTTCTCTTTCTTCTGGGGGAGAAAAATGGATGTACAGCAGAGCATCCACTTTACTCAAGTTTTCAAATGCATTTGCACGGACTGGACCAAACAAGTTGATTTTGATTCCTTAATCTCCTTCACAGCTAAGATTTTGTCTGCTCATTTCCTACATTATACATTTGGACTCCCTGCCCTTTTTTATGATGATCATGTTAAACAGTTTATCTGTCATATTTTTTTCTTTACTGAAGAACCCATACTAGGAAGTTTTGTTAACTTTTATCCTCGTGTATCTTTTTAAAAAATATATATATTTATTTATTTATTTTTGGCTGCGTTGGGTCTTCGTTGCTTTGTGCGGGCTAGTTGTGGCGAGCGGGGGCTACTCTTTGTTGTGGTATGCGGGCTTCTCATTGCGGTGGCTTCTCTTGTTGGGGAACACGGGCTCTAGGCGCACAGGCTTCAGTAGTTGTGGCTCGCGGGCTCTAGAGCACAGGCTCAGTAGTTGTGGTGCACGGGCTTAGTTGCTCCGCGGCATGTGGGATCTTCCCGGACCAGAGGTCAAACCCATGTCCCCTGCATTGGCAGGCGGATTCTTAACCACTGTGCCGCCAAGAAAGTCCCTATCCTCATGTATCTTTTAAAAATTTTAGCCTTTATTAATTCCTCTCTAATTCCTGCAGCATCTGTGTACTTTGGGCTGTTGTCTTTTAGATTTTGCTTGGCAAATGCAAGGTGTGATTAGAAAGCTTCCTTCAAGCATCAGCACCGTTCAGCAGGATGAGCTGGTTTCTGGAATAATATAACTCTATTAGTCAAAGTAACTCTTTATGGTTCCAACACTCCTGGCTGCAGCATTCAGAAACATTACTATTTAAAATTTCATGCCCACTAGGCATAGACCATATCACAAATTATACCCAACATGAGTATGAGGAAATAGCATGGATTTCTGTTAGCAACCACACCAGAGGAATTTAAATATACTTTGGGAAATTAAGCCCAGTATTGTTTTTCAAAAGTGTAAAGGAAGCAGGGATACTTAGTGGAAAACACTAAGTTTTAAAGTTTTTCCACCAGCAGAACCCTATTTAATGAAAAGTGCTAATACGTTACGTCTTCTGATTTCTTTCCTCTTTCTCCTACTAGGTTTGAATTACTCAGTATTTGACCTAGACAGGAATTTCCAACCATATGCACAATTATAAGAACACCAGAGTGTTTCAAATATAGCTTTTTTTGTTGAACGTGAAGTAGAAATGGTTCATTCCATTAATCCAAGCCATCTATTTGAGTCAAATGTTCTGGTGCTGCCACTCAGCTTTTTTTCTTTTTCTTTCTTTTTTTTTTTTTTTTTTTTTTTTTTTGCTG
>NC_041220.1:149530697-149550784 GCF_002837175.3 Physeter macrocephalus | reverse complement strand
TTGAGTCAAATGTTCTGTTGTTGCCATCCAGCTTTTTTTTTTTTTTTTTTTTTTTTTTTTTTTTTTTTTTTTTTTTTGCTGACAAGCTCAGTTGTAAATTTGGCCACTTATAGGTTGGGTTTCTTGTATGATAGAGACCTTCAACTCTTTCACAATATCTGTATAAAATACTTTCTACTGAAGAAGTGTGATTACCCATATTAGCACTAATGGAAAATGTCTCCATGCCAGATCGTGTTCAATAAACATGCACCGGGTGTTCTGGAACAGGACTAGCACTGGGGTTTGAGGCGGTACCCTTAGGAAATTACATGCTCCTTGGAATTTTATCACCATCTTACTTTGTTATTTTACAAAAACTTGTAAAATAAACTGATTGAAAGAAAAATCCCTACATCAACTCTTTTCACAGCAAGTATTCTTAAAGTTGGGCTTTATGCATTTATTAGCTACTCTAAGACATCACATTCAAATTTGGGTCAGAAAAGAATTTAGGACAAAAACATTAGATGCCTGTTTTAAATTATCATTTTATTTTATTTTTATTTTTTTCCAACTTTATTGAGATATAATTGACTTATAACGTTGAGTACATTTAAGGTGTGCAATCTGATGATTTGATACACATGTATATTGTGAAATGATAATAACAATAAGTGTGGTGAGAACTTTAAAAATCTGCTCTCTTAGCAACTTTCAAGTATATGATACAGTATTGTTAACTGTATGTTTACTGGATTTATACATAACCGTGCTGTACATTAGACCCCAGAACTTATTCATCTTGAACCGAATGTTTGTACCCTTTGACTGACATCTCCCCGTTTTCTCCACCCCCCCAGCCCCTGGTAACCACCGTTCTCCTCTCTGGTTCTATGAGTTTGTTTTTGTTGTTTTTTCAGATTCCACATACAAGTGAGATCATACGGAATTTGTCTTTCTCTGTCTGACTTATTTCACTTAGCATAATGCCCTCAAGTTCAGCCCATGTTGTCACAAAAGGTAAGAACTCCTTTTTAACATATATATATATATATATATATAATCTATAGTAGCCAAGATATTTATTATATATAAACATATATATTATATATATTACATATACAATATACATATATGTGTATACATATACATATATAATAAATATCTTGGCTAATGTAAATATATATATACCCTTTTCCTTTGGCTATATACCCAGAACTGATATTGCTGCATTATATGGTAATTCTATTTTTAGTTTTCTGAGCAAAGTCCATACTGTTTTCCATAATGGTTGTAGCAATTTACATTCTGACCAACAATATACAAGGGTTCCCTTTTCTCCGCATCCCTGCCAGCATTTGTTATTGCTTGTCTTTTTGATCATGGCCGTTCTAACAGGTGTGAGGTGGTATCTCATGTGGTTTTGGTTTGCATTTCCCTGATGTCCATTTAGTGATGTCCATTCCCTGACATTTGCATGTAGTGATGTCCATCACTTTTTCCTGGGTCTGTTGATAGTTTGGTTTAGTCCCACTTGTTTATTTTTCATTTTGTTGCTTTTGGTTTCATATCCAGAAAAATCATTGCCAAGACCAATGTCAAAGAGCTTTTCCCCTGTGTTTTGTTCTAGGAGTTATATGGTTTCAGGTCTTTCATTTAAGTTTTAACCTATGTGAAGTTAATTTTTTGTGAGTGCTGGTATAAGATAGGGGTCCAGTTTCATTATTTTCACGTGGGTATCCAGTTTCTTCAGCAAAATTTATAGAAGAGACCATCTTTTCCCCATTGAGTATTCTTGGCTCTCTTGTCCAATATTAGTTGACCATACATTAGATGTCAGTTTTAAGGTGGGATAATTCTAGATAGACTCTAAGTTCTGGCATGTGTGGGATTCTTTAATATTTTAACTCAGTAGGGAATGAAGTGGCTATCAAAGCAGCACAAGTTATCCAGAGCAAGAATCAATTCACCCTGGCTTATATGAATTGTTTCTTTTGGAATTTTCAGTCAGTATTAGCTAAAAGAAAGAAAAATAACCACGTTTACTTAATATTCAAACTTAGTCTTTGAAGAAAACCAGTATGTTTTCTTAATGTTCTTAAGGCAATTTTCATATCAGCAAATAATGGTTTCTAATACTCTGGCATCTAACCCACCTGTTATAATTCTCTCATCGCCTCTATTTGGGTGAAGTGCACGTGCAACAATCATACAGAAAAATAAGAAGGATACGACATGTATGCTGAAATGCTTTGCTGCTTTGTAGGGACATGGATTTTGTAGGGCTGGTGGCTTTGAACACTCCCAGGAGAGCAGGAATTGTCTAGGCATTTCGAGGTGGTGATGGGCCTAATATAAGACTCCGTGTCTCAAACTGACACGTCTTGGTTTCACATCCTTTTCCTCCCTTCTGATGGAAGTGCTAATAAGTAGAAAAATGGCCAAGAGACTGTCAAGGCAAAAAAGGAATAATAGGAAAAGAAGAGCTCTTTGGGACGTGAGTGCATTTTTAAACAGTTAGGGAATGCAACCCTGTTATTACTATTGTTCTATCATCTTTGTTTTTAAGAAACTATTCCTATATTATGCTTTAAGACAAACCTGAAATCAACCTGCATAGATCGTGCTGGTTAATCAGAGAGGGAGAGAAAACAAGAAGAGAATAAATAGGTTCATATAACATTCTTTTTTAAAAATATTCTTTTCCATTATGGTTTATCATAGGGTATTGAATATAGTTCCCTGTGCTCTACAGTAGGACCTTGTGGTTTATCCATGCTTTGTATAATACTTTGCATCTGCTAATCCCAAACTCCCACTCCATCCCTCCCACACTGCTCCCCCTTGACAACCACAAGTCTGTTCTCTATGTCTGTGAGTCTGTTTTGTAAATAAGTTCATTTGTGTCATATTTTAGATTCCACATATAAGTGATATCATATTGTATTTGTCTTCCTCTTTCAGACTTACTTCACTTAGTATGATTTACATGCAGGTGTCCAACTTTCCCAGCACCACTTGCTGAAGAGACTGTCTTTTTCCTATTGTGTATTCTTGCCTCCGTTGTTGAAGATTAATTGACTGTAGGTGTGTGAGTTTGTTTCTGGGCTCTATATTCTGCTCTTTGTATCCGTATGTCTGTTTTTGTGCCAATACCATGCTGTTTTGATTCCTGTAGCTTTCTAGTATTGTCTGAAGTTGGGGGGGTTCTGCCTTCTGCTTTTTTCTTTTTCTTCAGAACTGCTTTGCCCATTCTGGGTCTTTCATGGTTCCACAAAAATTTTAGGATTATTTGTTCTAGTTCTTTGAAAAATGTCATGGGTAATTTGATCAGAATCACAATAAGTCTGTAGATTGCTTTTGGGTAGTATGACTAAATGCCTCCATTTTTTTGGGGGGCGGGTGCTGCATTGTGTCTTTGTTGCTGTGCGCAGGCTTTCTCTAGTTGCAGCGAGCGGCGGCTACTCTTTGTTGCGGTGCGTGGGCTTCTCACTGCGGCGGCTTCTCTTGTTGCAGAGCATGGGCTCTAGGCATGCGGGCTTCAGAAGTTGTGGCACGCAGGCTCAGTAGTTGTGGCACATGGGCTTAGTTGCTCCATGGCACGTGGGATCTTCCCGGACCAGTGCTTGAACCCATGTCCCTGCATTGGCAGGCAGAGTCTTAACCACTGTGCCACCAGGGAAGCCCCCAAATGCCTCAAGTTTTGAACGTGCATCCCATGAGAAACACATAACTCAGATAGTCCTGCACAGAACACCAATTACCTCACCTTTTCCCTAACCTCCAATCACCTTTCCCCATACCTAAGACCACCCTGCTTCTTCATCTTGTAAATATCTCAAGCCCCTCCCCTTCAGGGAGGTGGATTTGAGATTTGTTCTCCCATCTCCTTGCTTGGCTGTCTTGTGAATAAACCCTTTCTCTGCTGCAAACCTCAGCATCTCAGCGTTTGTCTTGCTGTGTGTTGGGCAGGCAAACCTAGGTGGGTTACACCTACTCATCTAAAACTTGTGTCACCCCTCTTCTAAAAGAATACCCATTGGTGGGGATCAATCAGTACCAGGAGTTACTCTTACACACTCAGAAAAAAGGAAGGAGAATTGGGTGGCTTGGGTATTTCTTTTAAGTACCCCAGTTTCTCCTCCCCAGTGAAATTTCTTCTATGCTTCTCTCCTGACACACCCTCAGATGGGAAAAAGGAGCCATGCAAGTGTGTCCTGTGGCTTGAAAAACTTCTTCAGTTGATTAAGGAACTCATCCCTGATTCTAAAGGAGAGATTCCTCTCCTAGAAAAAGCTCTTGGGACTAACAGTTAATGGTATAAAGACTTGGGTGATAAAACTTACAAGTTACTGAGTCTCACATGCAACCTTTATGGTTAGAACTTTCATTATTTCAAGACTTGGAAAAGTCCTGAAGTAGTAAATCCAAGTCTTCAGAGCACAGGTCATTCCTCAATCCTTTACAGTGGTTGTGATTTTCTCATACTGTTACTATTTTCAATCCATGTACTTATAGGTTCTGGGAGATCCAAGGCATAACAATGGTTTGGGGGAGAAGGAAAAGCCATGAACCAGAATATATTTCTCTGTCCCAGTAAAATTCTGTGAGGCACATCCTATTCTTATACACCGGTACAGTTTTGCCCATATGTAGGATTCCAGCAGCTCCATGGCACCATCACAAAGTTATAAATTCTTGCCAGTGGAAACGTCCACCCAACACCATATAGTAGGTGACAGATCAGGGGTTTAAATCCAGAACTTCTGCCTAAAGAGTTAGTGCAACATGGGAGATACACCTGAGAATTTGTTTTATTCATGGGGACGAAGATTAGTAGAAAAAAATAACTGTTTAAGAAAACTTGAGGGGCTTCCCTGGTGGTGCAGTGGTTAAGAATCTGCCTGCCAATGCAGGGGACACGGGTTGGAGCCTAGGTCCGAGAGGGTCCCACATGCCGCGGAGCAACTAAGTCCGTGTGCCACAACTACTGAGCCCGCGTGCCACAACTACTGAAGCCCGCACACCGAGAGCCCGTGCTCCGCAACAAGAGAAGCCACCGCAATGAGAAGCCCACTCACTGCAACAAAGAGTAACCCCCGCTCGCTGCAACTAGAGAAAGCCTGCGTGCAGCAACAAAGACCCAACACAGCAAAAAAATAAATAAAATAAAAAATAAATTTATAAGAAAAAAAGAAAAGGAAATTTGAGTTCTAGTTCTATTTACTACTTTCTAGATGGTAGATATTGTACAAGTCACTTAATGATTTGAGGCTACACTTCTCTATAAAATTGAGTTAGTAATGCTTATCCTCCTCTCAATTTTTTTTTTCACTGCAAGAATAAAAAGAGAAAATTCATGGGAAGCACTATGTAAGTTCCACAGCGTTATAAAGATGAAAGGTGGTAGTACTTACCGATATTTTTAGGCTTCACTTAAAAGCTCAAATAAAGCAGTCCTTCCTATAAAGGGCAGTTTGCGTCTTCCTGAAATAAATTCTGATACTAAAAATCATCAGATTTCTTTTTCCTTAATGAGAAATGGACGAGTTTGCTATAGCACTTTTGACCTCCATCTTGACTATAAATGTGCAAGGTGGACTTTTGTGTGAAAGGCATTCTGTAAAATGACCGATTCAGTAGAACCTTGACAGTTATCCAACCATCATGACCAGAGTTCTGGCATCGCATTCTTGTAGAATTCAGCCTTACAGTGGGTGCAGGTGGGCACACCTGTACTGGAAGGTTTAAACTCTGCCAGATATTTGCCATTTAATTCACACTCTTGTTAAAATAGGCAAACTACAATGGAATATGCAACTGTAACATTTAGACTTTGAGACAAAACAAATATTGGAAGGAAATTTCAGTGTGGCATATTTTTCCCCCGTAGGGATTGTTTGAAAAGAAACCATTTTCTAGATTTCCTTTGAGTTCTTTGGAAGATCCTCCAGTGGCTAGTGTAGCCCGATGTTACTGTTGATTTCCAAATTTGGGGTTGGGTCGCGTAAACACACGTAAAATCTAATTGCAGATTCTAGATCTGTTTTGCCTATCAAGATAGTCATTTCCACAATACCACCCTAGTTTCCTTCTCTAATACAGGTCACTCTTTTTTCCTCCACTTCATGACTTACCTCCTTCCTCTCACTTCCTGCAAGAAGGAATCTGTACAAGAAAAAGACATAGCTATAATATAATATAAAATAATTATTACACACGAAAGTATGCATTAGAGTTAGAATATTCCTTCTTTCTTTGCTGGACTCATTTGAGGTCAGTCTCCCAAACGTCACTCCCTTTATTCCATATAAAATTTGACTTCAATTACTACATGAACAGGTGGTTTCATCAGCCTTCTGGCATTTTTTTTCCCTTCTCTCTCTGCTGCATTGGGTGTTTTACCCAAGACCTGGACCTGCCATGCGTTTTAGTTATCATTGAGAAGTAGGTAAGGATTTGAGGACTACAGCAACTGTGTTTATGTCATCAGAATTGATTCACCCTCCAATGGCTTATCTGTTCTGCTGGTGGTGAAGTGGAAATTTTAAAACCGTTCAACACAGAGGGTTAGCGGACCATCCTCACAGAAAGGATTATGAGAGAGGGTGGGGTTGTGGGGCGATGCTTGACCACCAACCGCTGTTGCAATTGTCAAGCTGTCATTGCTGGGATCTCACTACTTAAAAAAAAAAAAAAAAAAAAACCCTCTGATGTGTAGAAACATCTAGCTTCTCTGACTTAAAGCTCTAGGGAGCCGAGAGACACTTCCCCAAATTGTGAGGTTTTGTCAAGATTCTTTCTATTTGGGATTCATTGGTTTATGCCTTTTGCATGTTTTCTCAGCTCTTCAAAGAAAAATACAGGTCGACGACCTCTCCCTTCATTTACTCATTTCCTACATCCTTGAAATTGAGAAATGTGCTCACAGATCCTATTTGTGCCACATTTATTGTGTATTTTATACGGTGCTAAATTCTAAATTTACCTTTCTCCTAAGTGCTGGGGGGTAAAATTAAAATGCCTGCCTTCTTGATCATGGACAGTATAACTTACTAATGAGTGTAAATATTATTCCTGAGCTATATTGCTGAGCTGTTGAAATGCTAGCAGGAATGTCTCTATCCATCCAGCATCAAGTGTGCAAAATCACTGTTCACAGTTGATGAGAAGGAGCAAACAGCAGAGTGGATACCTTGTCTTGAGTGGGAAAGTGGCCCTCAGTTTAAATTGACATAAGCCACGGTAGAGAGAGAGGGGAAGAAGTGTGGTGAAGAGAAACCCATGTCATTTTAAATGTTTTAGTAAAATAAATCATAAGATCATTTCACGAGGAACTTTTACCATCAAGGTAGAGAGAATGGTCTTTCTTTTTTTGTTTGACGTTTGATTTCGGAGCTGTCCTGCAAACTTTCCAGTGAGGGTGGAACGTTCTGCCTGCTTACTGTATGCAAACATCTCAGGTTTTCACATCTATTTCTCTTGCTCTTTCTACAGCTTTTTTTTTTTTTTTTTTTTGCGGTACGCGGGCCTCTCACCGCTGTGGCCTCTCCCGTTGCGGAGCACAGGCTCCGGACACGCAGGCTCAGCGGCCATGGCTCACGGGCCCAGCCGCTCCGCGGCACGTGGGATCCTCCCAGACCGGGGCGCGAACCCGCGTCCCCTGCATCGGCAGGCGGACTCCCAACCACTGCGCCACCAGGGAAGCCCTCTACAGCTTTTGAAAATCATTGTCTATGTTATCTGTGGAACTGTCGTTCCCCGCCTCCAGCCGCCATAAAGCTGGTGTCCTCAGCACTGGCACCTGTGACTGTGATTTTTTTTTTTTAACTTTTTACTTTATATTGGAGTACAGTTGATTTACAATGTTGTGTTCGTTTCAGGTGTACAGCAAAGTGAATCAGTTATACGTATACATATATCCACTCTTTTTTTAGATTCTTTTCCCCTATAGGTCATTACAGAGTATTCAGTAGAACTCCCTATGCTCTACAGTAGGTCCCTATTAGTTATCTGTTTTATGTATAGTAGTGTGTATATGTCAATCCCAGTCTCCTAATTTATCCCTCCCCCCCATCCCCCGGTAACCATAAGTTTGTTTTCTACATCTGTGACTCTGTTTCTGTTTTGTAAATAAGTTCATTTGTACCAATTTTTTAGGTTCCACATATAAGCGATATCATAGGATATTTGTCTTTCTCTGTCTGACTTATTTCACTCAGGATGACCATCTCTAGGTCCACCCATGTTGCTACAAATGGCATTATTTCATTCTTTTTTATGGCTGAGTAATATTCCATTGCATACATGTACCACATCTTCTTTATCCATTCCTCTGTCGATGGACATTTAGGTTGCTTCCATGTCTTGGCTATTGTAGAGTGCTGCTGTGAACATTGGGGTGCATGTATTGTTTTGAATTATGGTTTTCTCTGGATATATGCCCGGGAGTGGGATTGCAGATCATACAGTAGCTCTGTTTTTAGTGTTTTTTTCCCCTGCGACTGTGATCTTATTTGGAAATAGTCTCTGCAGAAGTAATTAAGATATAAGTTAAGATGAAGTCATATGGGCATAGGGTGAGCTCATAATCCAATATGCCTGGTGTCTTTATAAGAAGAGAAGAAATACAGAAACTAACATGCACAGAGGGGAGACTTCCAGGTAGAAAGAGGGACACACAGTGAAATTCATGTGATGACAAGAGCCAGAGATTGCAGTAAGGCAGCTACAAGCCAAGGAATGTCAGAGGCTGCTGGTAGGCAGGTGGGAGAAGGATTCCATCCATATTGCGAGAACACAGCCCCAAGGACACCTGGATTTCAGACTTCAACTCCAGACCCATGAGAAAACGAATTTCCGTGGTTGTGAGCTACCCAGTGTGTGATAGTTTGTTCTATAGCAACCACAGGAAAGGAACAGAGTCTATTTTTATGTTTCTCTCTCACGTCTCCCTCTTTTAGTGTCTGTCTGTTCCTGTATCTCTATGTCTTGCGGTTACACCTTTGTCTTGCATTTCCTTTCTCTGATCTACTGCCTGTCTAGCTGTTTTTCTTTTCCCATCTCTGAGTTCTTTTCCCACCTTACCCCTTAAGTGGCAAGACAGAGAGTCAACATGGGATGGAGGAAAGAGCGTGGATCAGGGCTACAGAGCCCTGTGGTTTTTATTCCTCGTTTGCCTCAAATGTCAAAAATCCCATTCATCCCTAGCCTTACTACCGTGCTTGGTTGTTGTGGAAACACCACGGATAATTTCTGAGAAAACACATCCTAATTGATAAAAGACAAGGTCATTCTAAAGTATTGAAACTGATGCAGAGATTTACATTTGCCATGTGGAATTAATGAATGTGTATATGTTCCTGATTTTCATATGTCTGTCTATAAACCAATATAAAAGTTTAATTTTGCATGTGCAAATGTACTTAAAATCTTCTGTGTCTCAATGCCCATTCATGAATAGGTTGGAAAATTATTTTCCTGTCCTTGCTAGTCATGTGATGTCTCACCGAGCTGTTTCCCTGCCCTATCTCCTCTAAATTTCAGAATACATTTCTATGAACATATTATAGCATTGTGCAAATTATGACCATGATTTTCCTCCCACTCATAGAGCCTCTGAGCCTTGCATGGATTCATTTTCATCTCCTGGGGACACTTGGAAACAAGGTGGTGACACAACCCTCAAAGATGAAGATGTTGAATTTGGTTTTAGATTATAACATTATCCCAATAAGCTGAATATATGAAGAAAAGTGTCTTGTCATTTTCTTTAGCCTGATGAGACCTGAATAATATTCTGGGTCGATAGACAGAGCTAAGAGTGAAATATAGACCTTATTATAAAGACTCTATTTGGTCCATATTTCAAATAAGCTGGTCCATTTTCTTCCCAGTTCATACAAGGCTGTGTAAGTTTCCAGATATTACGTCAAACCCAGAAGCTTATCTCGTTGGGAAATCTTGTTGAAAATATGGAAGATAGGGCAATAAAAAGTATAAGTAAAATACACAACATGGACTAAAAACATAGCAAAGGCAGATGACGATAGCAGCATAATAAATAGAGACAAAGGCTTTTTAATAAGCATTATCATTTAGATCTGTTGTTTCTGGTCTCAGCTGAGAAGACTCTTCGATTTGAAAGCTTGGAGGTCCCGTTGAAGGGAAGTGAGAACCTACAAAGGATCATGCTTACTTTGGGAAATTCAGTTTTATCTAAGATAAGAAAATACGTATGTACTGTAACATTTATGCACAAAGGGACAATGAAAGGGTCCAAATAAGGAAAACACATCCTTGGGAATTACTTCTGAAAATGTAGCTCACTGATGTCTGCACAGGTGGACCGTCAGGGGTTCTTTCCTGGGTGTGAGATATCCTTCTGTAGCCAGAGGCTGCTATCGCAAATCCCTGTGGAGATTAAAGCCATTTTCCACGTAACTTGGGTTTTCACAACAGCTCAAAACACTTCTACCTGCTCCAGAACAGTCACCAAGGTAAACGGTGTCATTTGTTAGGTCTTCTGAATATTCTCCATAATTATCTTTGTTTTTATTTCATTTCAGAATGATGGATCTGATGGCCACCAATATGGTTATCATGGAACAGAAATCTTTATGGTGAAAAAGTCAGTCTCACTAATTGTAGCAAATGTCAAAGAACAGAGGACCGTTGGTAAATTCAGAGGCTAGTTCAGATTGGTTGTCCATGAATATTTATTGAATGAAGGTCTGGCATTCATTAACTTGTATATATATATATCTATATACACACAAATTAATGTGTATATGTGTATGTTATATACATAAATTGTGGTTTAAATAATACACTATCCCTATATATATATATATATACATATATATATGTTATATATAAATTTTGGTTTAAATAATATACTATCCCTATATATGTACATATATATGTTATATACATTTAAATTTTGGTTTAAATAAGAGACTATCCCTACATATATGTGTACAAATACGTGTGTGTGTATATATGTTATATATATATAAATTTTGGTTTTAAATAATACACTATCCCAATATATAAAAATATATACTATTATATATAAAATATATAATTGTATATGTATGCTATATAGTATAAATACATACGTGTATTATAGATACATATAAAATACTATATATATTAATGCATATACACATGTTAATAGTATTTTATATGTATTTATAATACATGTATGTATTTACACTATATAGTATCTATTATATAAATATACCTAATATACATAATATACTGTATAGCATAATATATAATTTGTGTATAGTTTTGAAATGCAGTGTATGAACGGAAAATTTGTGGGAATTCCCTGGTGGTCGAGTGGTTAGGACTTGGCAGTCTGACTGCTGGGACCCGGGTTCAATCCCTGGTCGGGGAACTAAGATCCCATGTGGAGAACGGTGTGGCCTAAATAAATAAAATTAAAAAAAAAAAAAAAAAAAAAAAACCCCAGAAGATTTGAGGTACTGTAAGGCTCACAAGTGAGAAGATCACTGTCATTGAAAAACTAGTTTGTTTCCTACAGCTCCCAAAAGGAGGGGCACAGCACACAGCCCCAGGGCTAGTCAGGAGCAGAGAGCAGGGGAGAAAAACATGGAGAGAGAGCCTTTACTGTGGTTATGACGGGGAGGAACAGGTGAAGCAGGCTTAGGATTGGCTAGTTTGGATCATTTCAGGGGAATCTGGGAGAGACGGGCTGTCCCTGGGTGTCTGGCACCTGCTCTGGGGGGGATGAGGGCAGGTGGATGGTGGTCCAGAGTATGGGAACCCCTTAGAGGAGGAGATTGGGGTGTTGGTCCTAGACTGATTGGTTTGTATTTGAAAAATGCACTTGGGGGCTAGTTACTATCTCTAGGAAGTCACTAGCCCTGGGAGATGCGGTCCCTTATGGACAGCAAAACCCCAAATGTCAAAGCATCAGACTACAGAAAATAAAGACATGGTTATTTGAATATTTCTCCCTCTCTCTCTCTCTGTCTCTCTCTCTGTCCCTCTCTCTCTCAGCACTGCACTAAGCTTGAAGTCTACATAGAGCCAGCAGATGCAGGCTGTAGCAGGTTTTCTACTATCATCTTCTAAATGCTCAACGGAAATGAATCATTATTTACTTCAGGCTTCGACAGATAAATCCGTTCTTCTCTTTTCTAAACACGGAGGTGCTGTTTTAATGCAGTTACTCCCATTCAAAATCCAGTCAGATAGATTCTCAGATAATTATAGCAACATTAACTGCAGTATCGTTGACTATTGCAAAATTGTCCCTGGAGAGTTCGAAGAGAACTTTGAGGTCTTCCAGGAGTTTGGCTGATGCCTAAAAACTTTGTTCTAAGCGAGGTGACCTTGTCCATCAAGACCGGCAAGTCTGTTGACTGCTTCCATGCTTGAGTTTGGGGAAAATAATTATTAGTAAGAAAGAGGATGTGCCTGTGTTTCAATACATGCCTTAAAATAAGAGGTCAGCATTCCAGATTGGCCATGAGAAAATGACACAGAAGCATTGAGTTTGCTTGAATTTGATACGTTGAATCAGGTGTTGGTGAACCATGGCCATGGATCACGTCCAATCTAACAACTAATTTATAAAATATTCTTTATCAGAAAATAACCACGATTCATTTCTATGGCTGTATGGGAACTAAAGGAGTAGAATTGAATAGTTCCAACAGAGCCCTTATGGTCTGCAAAGCCTAAAATAATTATTATTTGGATGTTTTTCGAAGAAAAAGTTTTCCCACCCTGTTCTAGATCCAGGCAGAGAGCGTGTGTGTTAAAAACGATGCACTTACGATATTAGCTGTGTTAGTGGAGCCTACTGTGGTCATCACTTGACAATATACATAACTTGAACCGTCATGGTATATGCCCTAAACTAACGGTGATATACATATCAATTATTTCTCAGTACAACTGGGGAAAAAAGAAACGTGCTGAGGGAACACACAGTAGCTGTTCTACATATTGAGACTGAACACTATGATTTTTATATGCATTTATTTTTTCTTTAGAAGACAAGAAAAAAAGCACAATGATCATAATCAGAGTAATAGCAATAATGTATTCTTTAATCTCAGGCAACATTGTAGTTTTGGGTCTGGCATCAAAGAGAAGTGATAGTGTATCATTGGAGCCTTAAACTCTTTCTTCAGATATTTTATCATGAAAGAGCCTATTCTGTCCAAAAGTGCTGTGGTTGAAATGAGGTACAAAACCCTCAGAATTATGACCAAAGAGAGCAAATGGAAAACTCCCATATGTTCATATAATTCTGGAAATAATCCAGTATGTACGTATAATTCTTGAAGTACACATTGAAATGCGTAGAGATGATTTTAAAGGATGTTTTAAGAACTGGATTTGCATGTGATTATAGGAAATGTGTGGAATTTCATGTATGGAACTCGTTCTTTGAAACTAACTCTCCGGCATAAATGTAGACACCGACCGTTTATAACCAAGAATGGTTGGTGGTTACCATATTGTACAGCTCAGATATAGAACATTTTCATCACTGCAGAGAGTTCCACTGGAAAGTATGGCTCTAAAAAATAGAATGAATGCTGTTTCTAAAAGGCAAATCATTCATAATTCTAAATATTGCTACATCTTTTCTGAAGTGTAAATACTTTATAATGCATTTTTCAAATTCCACTTTCTGGTGATATTTGAAGAATTACGACAATTTATAAAATATATATGGGAGCACAACTGAATTAACAGCAAGATTTCCTTTCTCTTACAGAGGGTACCCTTTGTTTTTTTTTCATAGTCAGTTTTGAAATATCCATCTTGCATGTCTAGAGACTTTATCTGAATCTAGCAAAAAAAAAAAAAAAGGCTCTAAAGATGACCTTTTCATGCAAGATAAGTTGAATGTGGTGGCATTATCATATCATATGTTTTATTATTTCCATATTCATCAGCTTAATGCAGAGTGAAAAATGGTGGCTATCTATTTTTTCCCCCTAAAACTCAATAAAGTGTTATTATGTGGACCCTGGAAGGCATTTATTAAGTCTCTATAAGGCATGGTACTGGGGCAGTCAATAGCCTGGTTATTGGTTTCTAGGGTCTAACTTCATATTTCAGAAATAACTTAATTTGTGTGTTCCATGGACTTGATTTTCAAGGGACAGTATCACATTTCACACACAAAAAGTGGAGACATCTTTCAGAGATAAGTGGCCATTTTTCATGCATTTCAAATAAGTGTTAGTCATCAAAAAATCAACAAACTGCTTCAGGATCAAAGACGATAGACTGAGTGGTTCATGAATTGTCAGCATCACTTGAGAATGAAATAAAATGGAAATGACCTTTCTTTCCTCACCCCCTACTCATTTATTTTTCCTAGAAAATTGCTCTTCACTTACTCATCCAGTAGAGTCTTTCAAACAAATTTTAACTGCCTTTCCATTATGCAAGATGTGTCTCCTTGGGAATAAGGGAGGAGACAAAAATTAGGAAGAAAACAATGATTAAAAATTATTCCGAGAGAAGATAGCGACGTTCCCCTAAGAATTGCCTTTTGGTTAAATCATTGAGTTGATTATATAAAGAACCTCTTGTTCCACCCAATACTACCAATTATTATAATATTACTCAAAATGAAGTTTGTTTTCAAGAAATGTTTTTCAAACATTTGTATAAAAGTATATAGCTTATGGAAATATTTATGGCATCATATTTTTAGCAAACCACTTCAAAAAAATTTTCACCTTATTTCTCTTTAATATTCTAACTGGTCAATTGGAGATTTTCTGGGCATATGGTATAATCCCCTTTGGGGCTCTAACAGATGTAATTCACCATGTCTTCTATGTATTAGATCAGTAACCACTCAGAATTTTTATCCACTAGCTTTTTAGTTAAATATTTTTTAGAAAAGCAGTTGGTCCAAAAATTTAGTTGTGTTATAATCTTTTTTCTTTAATTGGGGTATAGTTGCTTTACAACGTTGTGTTAATTTCTGCTGTACAGTGAAGTGAATCAGCTATACGTATCCATATATCCCCTCTTTTTTTGGATTTCCTTCCCATTTAGGTCACCGCAGAGCATTGCATAGAGTTCCCTGGGCTATACAGCAGGTTCTCATTAGTTATAATTGATGAAGTGTTAAAATACAACTGTGTATCCATCCATTATTTTCTCCTTCATTCTTTCTCTTCCTCTGTCTCTTACGAATAGTCTTCAAAAATATTGTCCATGAGCCTTGTGACTTGCGCATGTCCCTGAGAACCATTGCTGAAAATGATGGCTTTTGAGCCACTAGAAACTACATTTTAAAGAAACTTTCCAGAGGGACTTTGCGACACTGAAATCTGAGAAATCTGGAGATCTGTTCCACTCTCTCAAGGAACAAATGGGAATCAGTCACTCACCAGGTAAGTTTCCTTCTGCCATTTTCCCCTTGGTCATATTGGTTAGCTCCTGAGCCCTTATCTGAGAGATATTACTTAGCTAGTGATTTTTTTTCAATTTAAGTCAGTACTGTCTCCTTTATTTCTGTTCTCTCAAGGTCTGATGCAGCTGGCACTATTCTTAGTTCAGTGGCCAACTTATTACCCTCTGTATGTGAAAATTAGCATTCTCCCAATCCTTGGTTATTAGTTGATAGGATGGTGTCACACAAAGTAGTAATTCAGCTCAGTATGCTAATTATGTCAATCCAATTACCTCACTAAATTAATTACTTGAGGTGGCATCTAGTATAAAAATACTTTATTGATTTATTTACTTCGCTTGTAAGAAGGGATGCAGCTTTAATGTAAGTAAGCAATACATATGTTTAGTATAACTTTTCCCCATTGTATATGCATGAAAATGATTTGCTGCTTGTGATAGTATACATTGTGGATTTTTGTTTCCCTTGGGTTTAATCTTGTTGATCATATAGCTTGAACACAGTTATCTTTTCCTGTATCTTTTCTCTCTTTTTGAAGTGCAAACATACATAACAATCTTTTGACTTACATAATTAGAAAATACCCGTATTAAAAAAAAAAAAGAAAATACCTGTATGTATCAGCATGCATTTATTACAATAAATCATTTCTTCCCACAAGTTACCATCTACCTATGGGACTCATCTGTGTCCTTATGGCAATTTGCTCGGGAGTTTTTAACACAAGTACAAGGGTTTGTCAGTGAGATAAATGGGTCCATGATCCATGTTACCCAGAGGACTTATGAAGCCATGTTGGGAGAAACGATATCTTAAGAAAGAAATTCCTCAGTAGATTTAAAGATCATGGTGGAAAAAATTGGGGACAGTAGCTCTGATATGTTCAAATCCTAGTGGGGAGAGAATATTTCACGTTGAGATTTACCAAAGGAAGGCAGTATATGAATTGGCTTTGGCTGTGTTCCCTCTACTGGATACCAGATTTAAAACCAGTGGATCCATTCTGAATCTTTGGAAGGAAAAATCTAGGTTTTTCTGGAACACTCAGCCTGGCTATCGTACAGGTGTTCCAGTTGTTGAGATATTACTATTTTAAGGAACACTTAAGACCTATGGACTCAGTAAATGACTACAGTAAGTCCCCTCCATACGAATGAGTTCTGTTCTGAGAGCGCGTTCGTAAGTGCAATTTGTTCGTTAAGTCCAACAAAGGTAGCCTAAGTACCCAGCTAACACACTCGGCTATATAGTACTGTTCTGTAATAGGTTTATAATACTTTTAACACAAATACTACATAAAATACAAACACAAAAAATAAAGAAAATATTTTAAATCTTACAGTACAGTACCTTGAAAAGTACAGTTGTACAGTACAACAGCTGGCACACAGGGGCACGTTCACATCTTTGAAAGTTCTCAACTTGAAGGTTCGTACGTAGGGGACTTACTGTATTCCCTCACCTCAGTCCTTTATTAACTGCTATTTTTTGAAAAATGTCACCAGACTTCAGACTCCTTAGTCTGGTGGGAGAAAGGAATTTTGTCTCCATCCCATGCCACCAATGTTTTTTTATTCCCCCTTCCTAGAATGGCACACTTAGATTATGGGTTTTACTGTCATTGGATGCAAGAGAAAGCTCAAAATGCCCAAATATTACACATCAGTTTGCGAAAGCCAACCGATTAAAGATACTTGGGGTGGATAAAATATTTTGGGAGGGTTGAGGAGAGGAGCGACATTGTCTGTCCTTCCAGGTGTGGATGAATTTCATCCAAGTAAAACACAAACCTCGCCTGACCTGGGTGATGGAGGAGTTGAAGGTGAGGACAGTGAATCCTGCAGGTCTTTGAAGCAGGAAACACTCTGGACTAGACGGCGCTGATGAAACATTTATATATTCAGGGAGCATCCACGGGGACGTGAGCTGTTGCCGGAGGTAGTGGGGGAGCTAGGGCAGCAGGAAGCACGGGAGTTTCAAAGCTGCAGTCACCAGGCTCTGTGCGGCTAGGAAAGCAATGTGAATCCTGAGCTGCATAGTCTACGCTGCTTTTCCAACACATTATGGGCATGCCACGAGCCTAAAGCTGAAATCATGGCGGACGTGTGAGAGAGATCATAGATTTGTGATGTGTTTACCTAATAACCAAGACATCTGCTGCAGAAGTGAAAATTAGAGCTGCAGACCCAGACGCTGTCCCCCAGGGAGCAGGGACAGAATTGGCACGGTGTCACAATGACGGATTCCGTTCTCTGCTATTCCGTGACTCTATTCCTGATTTGTCTGTTGCCTTCGGTTGGCATGGGGCAACTGTGAGGAAAATCCCTAAGTCATTGGGATTTTTACATCCTCTTATGAGGACTGCCTGCCAAACCAAAGAGATAAAGACTCTTAACATAAAGACTAACATAAGAGCAAGAGAAGGGGTTTTCTTTTTGAAAATGGAATTTGTGGATACTGTTTTCAACTCAGATGCAGAATTTCCACTATCACCTTTCCTAATCAACTCCCACCTTCACCCACACCCCCTCCTTCCTATACACACAGACACACACACACGTGCACAGACACTGTCTAATCTTACCATTTATCAGCCTTTGCTTCCAAGGCCCATATAATTCAAAGTTGAGGACCTGCACCCTCAAAATATGAAAACCCATATTACTTTTTTTTCTTCGTTCCTTCCTTCCTTTCTCTCTTCCTCTCTTCCCAGTGCAATATAGAAATTACTAGCTGCCTAATGAACATGTATATGCACAAAATCAGCCATGGGAATAATTTTTCACACCTGGATGGCTCCTTCCAGAACAGGTGTGACTTAAGCTCATTTGTTGAAGTCGTCAAGAAAAACACTCATTTCTTAAAACATATCATTTCTTAAAAATCAATGTTTCTCAGGGGAAATACTGATCTGGTTTATTTGGCTTCCTTTCCTCATAATTCCACATCTCTTTTAAGTGCAGTTTGCCTCTTTAAAGACACATTCTGGGATTTAGTTTATATTTTGTTTATTTCCATGTCCAGTGGTTTTTTAAGATGTTTGTTTGTATATGTTTACTTCAGTGATAAAAATAATATAATATTGTAATAGAAAATTTTAAAATAAGTTTACTAAATATTCATTTTATGTATATATATTTCTTTTTTTGGCTTGTTTTCAGTTTCCATTTGCCTTTTTTTTAAATTGAACTATAGTTGATTTACAACATTGTGTCAGTTTCAGGTGTACAGCAAAGTGACTGAGTTATATATATATATACATATATGTGTGTGTGTGTGTATATATATATATATATATATATATTCTCTTTCAGATTCTTTTCCCTTAAAGGTTATTGCAAGATATTGAGTATAGTTCCCTGTGCTATACAGTAGGACCTTGTTGTTTACCTATTTTATACATAGTAGTGTGTATCTTCTAATCCCAAACTCCTAATTTATCCTTCCAACTCTTCCCACCCTTCCCCCTTTGGTAACCATAAGTTTGTTTTCTATGTCTGTGAGTCTATTTCTGTTTTGTAGATAAGTTCATTTGTGTCATACTTTAGATTACACATAGAAGCAACATTATATGATATTTGTCTTTCTCTGTCTGACTTGCTTCACTTAGTCTGACAATCTCTAGGTGCATCCATGTTGCTACAAGTAGCATTATTTCATTCCTTTTAATGGCTGAGTAGTATTCCATTGTATATATGTACCACATCTTCTTTATCCATTTATCTGTCTATGGACATTTAAGTTGCTTCCATCTCTTGGATATTGTAAAGAGTGCTGCTATGAACATTTGGGGCATGTGTATCTTCTTTTTTTGTTTTGTTTTGGTTTTTTGGCTGCATTGAGCCTTCTTTGATGCACGCAGGCTTTCTCTAGTTGTGGTGCATGGGCTTCTCATTGCAGTGGCTTCTCTTGTTGCGGAGCTCGGGCTCTAGGCGCGTGGGCTTCAGTAGTTGCAGCATGCGGGCTCATTAATTGCAGCACATGGGCCCTAGAGCACGTGGGCTTCAGTAGTTGCGGTGTGCAGGCTTAGTTGCTCCACGACATGTGGGATCTTCCTGGACCAGGGATGGAACCCATGCCCCCTGCATTGACAGGCAGATTCTTAACCACTGCACCACCGGGGAAGTCCCTGCGTATATCTTCTTGAATTATGGTTTCCTCTGGATATATGCCCAGTAGTGGGATTGCTGGGTCGTATGGTAGTTCTATTTTTAGTTTTTTAAGGAACATCCATATTATTCTCCATAGTGGCTGTATCAATTTACATTCCCACCAACAGTGCAAGCAGGTTACCTTTTCTCCACAAGCTCTCCAGCATTTATGGTTTGTAGATTTTTTGATGATGGCCATTCTGACTGGTGTGAGGTGATACCTCATTGTAGTTTTGATTTGCATTTCTCTAATGATTAGTGATGTTGAGCATTCTTTCATGTGTTTGTTGGCAATCTGTATATCTTCTTTGGAGAAATGTCTGTTTAGGTCTTCTGCCCATTTTTTGGATTAGTTCTTTGTTTTTTGATATTGACCTGCATGAGCTGCTTGTAAATTTTGGAGATTAATCCTTTGTCAGTTGCTTCATTTGCAAATATTTTCTCCCATTCTGAGGGTTGTCTTTTGGTCTTGTTCATGGTTTCCTTTGCTGTGCAAAAGCTTTTCAGTTTCATTAGGTCCCATTTGT
>NC_041220.1:149528280-149529190 GCF_002837175.3 Physeter macrocephalus | reverse complement strand
TGATTAGTGATGTTGAGCATTCTTTCATGTGTTTGTTGGCAATCTGTATATCTTCTTTGGAGAAATGTCTGTTTAGGTCTTCTGCCCATTTTTTGGATTAGGTTGGGTTTTTTTTTATATTGAGCTGCATGAGCTGCTTGTAAATTTTGGAGATTAATCCTTTGTCAGTTGCTTCATTTACATATATTTTCTCCCATTCTGAGGGTTGTCTTTTCCTCTTGTTTATGCTGTCCTTTACTGTGCAAAAGCTTTTAAGTTTCATAAGGTCCCGTTTGTTATTTTTGTTTTTATTTCCATTTCTCTAGGAGGTGAGTCAAAAAAGGATCTTGCTGTGATTTATGTCCTAGAGTGTTCTGCCTCCTAGAGTGTTTTCCTCTAAGAGTTTTATAGTGTCGGGTCTTACATTTAGGTCTTTAATCCGTTTTGAGTTTATTTTTGTGTATGGTGTTAGGGAGTGTTCTAATTTCATTCTTTTACATGTACCTGTCCAGTTTTCTCAGCACCATTTATTGAAGAAGATATGTTTTCTCCATTGTATATTCTTGCCTCCTTTATTAAAAATAAGGTGACCATATCTGCATGGGTTTATCTCTGGGCTTTCTATCCTTTTCCATTGATCTATATTTCTGTTTTTGTTCCAGTACCATAATGTCTTGATTACTGTAGCTTTGTTGTATAGTCTGAAATCTGGGAGCTTGATTCCTCCAGCTCCGTTTTTCTTTCTCAGGATTGCTTTGGCTATTCAGGGTCTTTTATGTTTCCATACAAATTGTGAAATTTTTTGTTCTAGTTCTGTGAAAAATCCCATTGGTAGTTTGATAGGGATTGCATTGAATCTGTAGATTGCTTTGGGTAGTAGAGTCATTTTCACAATGTTGATTCTTCCAGTCCAAGAACATGGTATATCTCT
>NC_041220.1:149527038-149527434 GCF_002837175.3 Physeter macrocephalus | reverse complement strand
TTGTTCTTCTTTCTCTAATTGCTTTAGGTGAAAGGTTAGGTTGTTTATTTCAGATTTTTCTTGTTTCTTGAGGTAGGATTGTATGGCTATAAACTACCCTCCAAGAACTGCTTTTGCTGCATCCCATAGGTTTTGGGTTTTTGTATTTTCATTGTCATTTGTCTCTAGGTATTTTTTTATTTCTTCAGTGATCTCTTGGTTATTTAGTAGTGTATTGTTTATCGTCCTTTTTTTTTTGTATTTTTTACAGGTTTTTTCCTGTAATTGATATGTAGTCTCATAGCGCTGTAGTCAGAAAAGATACTTGATACGATTTCAATTTTTTTAAATTTACAAAGGGTTGATTTGTGACCCAAGATATGATCTATCCTGGAGAATGTTCCATGAGCATTTGAG
>NC_041220.1:149459612-149526277 GCF_002837175.3 Physeter macrocephalus | reverse complement strand
CTTGACTATTTCCTTTCCCATATTAGGGAAGATTTCAACTATAATCTCTTCAAATATTTTCTCCATCCCTTTCTTTTTCTCTTCTTCTTTTGGGACCCCTATAATTTGAATGTTGGTGCATTTAATATTGTTCCAGAGGTCTCTGAAACTGTTCTCAATTGTTTTCATTCTTTTTTCTTTATTCTGCTCTGCAGTAGTTATTTGCAGTATTTTATCTTCCAGGTCAGTTATCCATTCTTCTGCCTCAGTTATTCTGCTATTGATTCCTTCTAAAGAATTTTTAATTTCATTTATTGTGTTGTTCATCATTGTTTGTTTGCTCATTCATTCTTCTAAGTCCTTGTTAAATGTTTCTTGTATTTTCTCCATTCTATTTCCAAGGTTTTGGATCATCTTTACTATCATTACTCTGAATTCTTTTTCAGGCAGACTGCCTATTTCCTCTTCATTTGTTAGGTCTGGTGTGTTTTTACCTTGCTCCTTCATCTGCCGTGTGTTCTCTGTCTTCTCATTTTGCTTAACTTACTGTGTTTGAAGTTTCCTTTTCACAGGCTGCAGGTTCGTAGTTCCCATTGTTTTTGGTGTCTGCCCCCACTGGGTAAGGTTGGTTCAGTAGGTTGTGTAGGCTTCCTGGTGGAGGGGACTGTTGCCTGTGTTCTGGTGGATGAGGCTGGATCTTGTCTTTCTGGTGGGCAAGACCACGTCTGGTGGTGTGTTTTGGAGTGTATGTGGCCTTATTATGATTTTAGACAGTCTCTCTGCTAATGGGTGGGGTTGTGTTCTTGTCTTGCTATTTGTTTGGCATGGGGTGTCCAGCACTGGAACTTGCTGGTTGTTGAGTGGAGCTGGGTCTTAACGTTGAGATGGAGATCTCTGGGAGAGCTTTTGCCGTTTGATATTACGTGGAGCCAGGAGGTCTCTGGTGGACCAATGTTCTGAACTCGGCTCTCCCACCTCAGAGGCACAGGCCTGACACCCTCCCGGAGCACCAAGACCCTGTCAGCCACATGACTGACCCAGAGCTCAGACTCTAAAAAGCCGCACCATGAGGGTGCTAGGCCAAGCTGTACTGTGATTCTCTTAACAGTGTCTTTTGAAGAGCAGGTACTATTAATTTTTAAGTTCTGTTTATAATTTTTTTATGGATTGTGATTTTGGTGTCATATCTAAGAAATCATTGGCTAACCCTAGGTCACATTTCTTTCTCTTATATAGATCTAGGTTTTAAATCCAAATTTAAATTCAAGCCATGGTTCATTTTGAGTTAATTTTTTAATGCAAGGTATATACGCAGGTGTTTTTTGGGGGGGAGGATTGGCACATGGATGTCTGCTCCAGTATTATTTGTTTAAAAAATCATCCTTTCTCCACTGAATTACCTTTGAACAATTTTTCAGAAATCAGTTGTTCATATGTGTGTGTATTTCTGGACACTGTATTCTGTTCCACTGGTTTATTTGTCATGTTGTTGGTGATGGCATACCATCTTGATTATGGTAGCTTTAAAATAATGTAACATGTGTAATGTGTGTTCTCCAACTTCATTCTTTTTTTTCACAGTCATTGTGATCAGGCTACATCCTTTGCATTTCCATATGCATCTCAAATTCAGCTTGTCATTTTCTACCCAAAAGCCTGCTGGGGACTTGATTGACATTTAATTGAATATATAGATCAGTCTGAAGATAGTTGACATCTTAACAATATTGATTTTTCTGACTCTTAACACTGTACATTTCTCAGGAATACTTGTTTTGGTTGACAGTGTACAGGTCTTTAAAATCTTTTGGTCGATTTGCCCCTACATATTCTGTATTTTTTTTTTTTTTTTTTTTTTTTTTGTGGTATGCGGGCCTCCCTCTGCCGCGGCCTCTCCCGTTGCGGAGCACAGGCTCCGGACGCGCAGGCTCAGCGGCCATGGCCCACGGGCCCAGCCACTCTGCGGCATGCGGGACCCTCCCAGACCGGGGCGCGAACCCGGATCCCCTGCATCGGCAGGCAGACGTGCAACCACTACGCCACCAGGGAAGCCCCATATTCTGTATTTTTGATGCCATGGTCAAAAGTATTCATTTTTTGATAAAGGGTGTTTTGGATTTGATTCATTTAGCCAGTGTATAGAAACACAATTGGTTTCTGTACATGATTGTATCTTACGCAGTATTTTTGATTGGATGCTGGACATTGTGCATTTGACCTTGTTGGATGCTGGATATTTTTGTATTCTTATAGATATCTTTGACATTTGTTCTGGGACACATTAAGTCATGTGGACACAGCTTGACTTTTTTACATCTTGCTGTTAATATTTGTTAGATTGGACCAGACTGGTTGTCAGGTAGAAGCTAATTATCCCTTAATGAGCATCTTATCCAATATCGCATGCAAGCTTCATGAGGTTTTCCAGGATGGATGGTTGGAACAGGAACTGATCCTGGTCCGATCTGTGGGAAATTTTAGGGTTTTGTTTTTCCCCAGCCTTAAGAAGCTTGAGTAATTGTTTCCTTATATATATGCACTGATATTTACTCAGCTGACAACATGGGAGGATTCTTTGCAGATCTCCTTTCTTCTCTCTGGGTGAAACCATCTCTTTCCTGGTACTCTGTCCTGAGAACCTCCCTGCCTTGGTCTCCTAAGATTCAGAGAAGTTTTCTGGGCTCTGCCTAGATTCCCTTTCCTAGATCATGGCTTGGAAACACTCTGAACACAATAAGCCCAGGCAATTGAGGGTTTCAACTGGTTCATCTTGAGTCTCTCAAAGATCAGTATTCTCTGTGTCCTGATAGCTACTTCCTTGAAAGCTGTCTTCTATTCTATTCTGTAAGGTCCCCCTTAGTCCATTTTGGCCGACGATTGATGCATCATATCACCTCTTACTCCTGACTTTTAATTTAAACATGGTGGTTTTCTATAGGAGTCCCATTTTTCTATGTATATTTATAAAGAGGATTTTTAAAAAATTTTTATTTTGTTTATTTATTTTTGCCTTGTGGCACGTGAGATCTTAGTTCCCCAGCCAGGATTCGAACCTGCGTCCCATGCATTGGAAGCACAGAGTCTTAACCACTGGACTGCTGGGGAAGTCCCTATTTTTATTTTTTAAATTTGATTAAAGTGTAGTTGATTTACAGTGTTGTGTTAATTTCTGCTGTAGAGCAAAGTGTCTCAGTTATACATATATATATTCTTTTTCATATTCTTTTCCATTATGGTTTATCACAGAATATTGAATATAGTTCCCTGTGCTATATGGTAGGACCTTGTTGCTTACCTGTCCTATATATTCTAGTTTGTATCTGCTAATCCCAAAATCCTAATCTATCCCTCTCCCACCCCCCTCCCCCAATGGCAACCACAAATCTGTTCTATAAAGAGGATTTTAAAACATTCATTTTTGTATTTTGAATGTGATTGATTTCCATCTCCTCATTGTTGTGACATCAGACTTACAGATATTGATATTTTCACTTTTTTGCCCACTTCTCTTAATAGTTTTCTTACTTCTCTTAGGTTTTTTTAATGTTCCTGTTTTGCTTCATGTCTGATTGCATTTTAATGTGTATGTTATTGCTTGTGTCTTGGGATTTTCCAAAGAAAAGAAAGAACTGGGTCATTGGATGTGAATTCTCTTTTAACTTGAAAATCACTGTGGCATTTCTTAAATTCCCCACCCCCTACAGATACACAGTAAGCAACACCCCTCCTATTTGACATAATACGTGTAATACACTAAAATATCAATGCTATTCGTTCCATCACTTAGGCTTAAAAGACCCACAGGCATTGTAAGTGCAGTGCAAATGAGATTTTCACACACTATTCCTGCTGTGCTTTATATTCACTGCCTTTCTGAAACAAGAATACACCAGAGCCACCATTTCTGGGGAAACAATGTTTTAGGGACCCAATTCAGTTTCTAGTTTACTGTTACTGACTATTCTAGTTACCCATTCTCACTAGTCTCCTAGTTTCGACTGAAAATTTCAAAAAGAGCCTTCATGTGGATAAGTTATTAAAGAATGAAGACTACAGTCACACACATGAAATTCAGATGGTTCCCAAAGGAAGAATTCTATTTTGACACAAGCTAAGTCAAGCCAAAGGGTTTGGTAATCTTTTCCCATCCCTAGAAGGGATAGATTGTGTAGGTTTACCAGAAGCCTGGGACAATATTTTTAGCCATCTCATGTTGTCTGATAGTCTTTAAAGGACTCATGCAAATATCTGTGTGGGCTGTTTGCAAAAGCCAAGCCACTTAACAAAGTGTTCTTTTATCAAAGTATTAAGTCGTTCATAAATGAAGCCTGTTTATCTGCAGAAGGGCTTCAAAGCCTATTTTGATGAAGATGAGCTTTCTTTCTCTGCGGCAGCTGTCCTAGCCCATGGAGGGGGAATTCACAGCCCAGGGCGGGCAGGAGTCCAGAGCAGTGGGAGGAGATGGCTGAGGCTTTTAGGAAGGTTTCATTGCAGGTGTTTCCTCTGAGTGCAGTTTAGACTGTTTCTGAAATGGATCTGGAGAAAGGAGGCCACTTCATCTCCTTCCAGACCATTTCATCTTGTGTTTGGATAGAATCACTTGTTCACTTAGCACAGTGATTTACACTACTCTATTACATAATGATTCCAAAATTTACGAAAAGCATGCCAGTCCTAATTATTTGAGAGAATCTCTCAATTTAGGTTAGATTTGGGTCAAGTTTGAAAACAAACAAACAAAGAAAAGCCTAGAGAATAAAATAAATGTTACCATGCCAAAATAGGACCTGTAGGTACAATGGAATGCAAAATGGGAATGAGAGACTAGAAAGGGAAGGTGAAAGAGGTTTGTGAGGATGCTTAGAGAGGGACGGATATAGCATCATTGTTACCTAGACAATGGACCAAGACCAAGCTCATCACTGTCATTGGGTGTTGAGTGTCTTATTTTAGTTGACAGAAAGCACCCTTGGACTTATTGAGTCTGGAAGGTAAACATGTGGATGACAAGCATATGAGTACCTGGTGATATCAGGGGGAATATCATGGGGATATCCTTAGAGACAGAGTCTGTCATACAGAGTGAAGTAAGTCAGAAAGTAAGTCAGAAAGTCAAATACCGTATGCTAACACATATATATGGAATCTTAAAAAAAAAAACAAAAAAAGGTCATGAAGAACCTAGGGGCAAGACGGGAATAAAGACATAGACCTACTAGAGAATGGACTTGAGGACACGGGGAGGGGGAAGGATAAGATGTGACAAAGTGAGAGAGTGGCATGGACATATATACACTACCAAATGTAAAATAGATAGCTAGTGGGAAGCAGCTGCATAGCACAGGGAGATCAACTGGTGCTTTGTGACCATCTAGAGGGCTGGGATAGGGAGGGTGGGAGGGAGACGCAATAAAACTATCCACAAATCGAGTTTCCTGTCTCCCGACCTTCTTTAATTCGACCTCTGGAAAACAGGCTTCAGCAAATAAAGCAAACGTAGGATATTCATTAACCATCTCTTTATCAAAATGAGGCTGAATAATTGACAATATTATTAATACCCAAAAGTGAAATATTCCATTTGGAAAGATCATTTTGGAAGACTGTCAATGTAATTTTGAGCTTTTTTCGTGTGTGTGTGTGTGTGTGTGTGTGTGTGTGTGTTTTCAGAGAAATATGTTTTTATGTGGGATCAGAAGTAATTACCTGTCAAAGCTCACCAAATCGAGCAGTTCTAGGAATGGATGAAGTCCTTTCTTTAGATGAACACCACACCATTGCCTAAATGTGTTGTTTAATTATTCACCACACACTTTTTTGTTTCCAGTGAGAGTAAGAGTGCACTAGATCAGAGAAAACATCCAGAAACCTGTTTTCAGCCACATGCAACTTAATATCATTCATGCTTTATACATATACTTCTGCATTAGTGTGGTTTTGTTTACTTAGGTACGTGGAAGAGAAAATGACACTGATTAATTCTGAATCTGATGCTGACAAGAAGACAGTCATTTTTATAAAGCCAAGGAATTATATTACAGCATGCCTTGTTAATAATTTTTAGTGGTTTCTCTACACCATGGTAGTTAGGATCTGTCGCATCTACTATTATTTGTTTTATTTAGGAAAAATTTGGGTTGATATTTTCCACCGTTGCATGCATGTACCGTTGCGGCCACCTGCTACACCAGCTGTTTTCAACTGAGAGAACTGAGATGAAAAGCCTGCAGAAGTCAATTAATGCATAATGCTCTTTGCTTTCAAGATCAGTTACTAAATCTTAACAGGTTTAGGTCTGATATAAACCAGCTCATGCAAAATCTGGCTTCCATGTATCATCAGAATATTCTATGGCTTCCATGGCTTACAAATAATTCAGGAAAACAGCATGGTCCCGAGAATCTTATATTGGGTGTATAAATAAGGTTCTCTTATCACAAGCTTTAGGGCTATTTACTATTTCAAACCAATACATTCTTTTCTTATAACTTAGAAATGCTATGCTAAAGATACCCATCCATCTTAAATTACTCTATAAGTGGGATGTGGTTCAATCAAAAGGATAGGAGTTTTGGCATAATTTACCAAAGTAAGTCTCACATTTTGGGGTTGAGAAATATGCTATGATGATTAAGAAAAAGATTTTGAGAAAGAGATATTAAGGGGGAAAATAGTCCTTCCCCAGCTATGAATGCATCCTCCTCTACTACTGTAATAGAAACAGTAGATAACTGAAACAGAGAAAGAAAAAAATATAGCATTAAGAAACCGAGTTTTAAATCTAAGGCAGATCCAAGAGTATAAGGTATTTTTCATATATTAGAAGATTATACCAAATCAATGAGTCATTTGCCTAACTTGTGTTAGGATATTTGCCTATGTAAAGGGACAGTAATAAAGAATGATTAAGAAAAAGATTTTGAGAAAGAGATATTAAGGGGGAAAATAGTCCTTCCCTAGCTATGAATGCATCCTCCTCTACTACTGTAATAGAAACAGTAGATAACTGAAACAGAGAAAGAAAAAAATATAGCATTAAGAAACCGAATTTTAAATCTAAGGCAGATCCAAGAGTATAAGGTATTTATCATATATTAGAAGATTATACCAAATCAATGAGTCATTCGCCTAACTTGTGTTAGGATATTTGCCTATGTAAGAGGGACAGTGATAAAGATAGATTCCTGCCTGCACAAATAAGATTTTAAAAGTCTTAAAAATCTGAAATAAAACCAAAACAAAAAAAAATTATTAGGAGAAAAGAGGGATAATATTTTCTAGATTTGTCAGTGGAACAGTCTTCCTAAACTTTTACATGACAGCAGAGAATCATAAAATCATGATATTGGATACCAAAGACTCTATTGATCATGTAGAAGCCATAAGCAAGTAAAGTAACAAAAACTGAACTGGTGGTCTTATCTCTTCTATCATTTCAACACATAGGAGGAGGGATGGACCAATTTCAGTATTTTAAGAAAGAGTACTTCACCCAAATGTCCAGCGACACATGAATGGCTAAAGAAGATGTAATACACACACACACACACACACACACACACACACACACACACACTCACACTGGAATATTACTCAGCCATAAAAAAAGAATGAAATAATGCCATTTGCAGCAGCATGGATGCACCTAGAAATGGTCATACTAAATGAAGTAATTAAGTCAGACAGAGAAAAACAAATATCATATGATATCACTTACATGCAGAATATAAAAAATAATACAAATGAACTTATTTATGAAATAGACTTACAGACATAGAAAACAAGTTTGTGGCTACCAAAGGGGAAAGGAGAGGAGTGATAAATTAGGAGTTTGGGATTACCATATACACACTACTATATATAAAATAGATAAACAACAAGGACCTACTGAATGGTGCAGGGAACAACATTCAATATCTTGTAATAACCTATAATGGAAAAGAATCTGAAAAATTATATAATTATTATATATATAAATTTTCAGGTGTACAGCAAAGTGACTCACCTGAAACATTGTAAGTCAAGTATACTTCAATTAAAAATCAAGTGCTTCAAGTCTGTAAGAAAAAGTAATAGAATAATCAGACCCCTAGAATAATTTTAAAATATGAAAGGATGTATCCATAGAAAAAATGTAAACGGTTCAAGAACATATGACAAAGGGTGCGTCGCATCAGGAATCAAAGGAAAAGCATGAAATAAACACGGACACAGAACAATGTTGGAGGAGGGGCTCCAGGCAGAAACAGTGCCGTCAGCTGCAACCATCATCTTGGAATTGGTCCTGCGGTGGTTTGATCAGCATCATCTTGATTGCTTTAAGCACAGTTAATCTTCAGTTCCAGGGTCGGTTTGTTCCCACCTCCTTGAGGCCAGTTCTTGGAAAAGTGGCAGCTTATGTCCTGGCTACAGTCTGGTCCTCATGTAGTTAACTTCTTCCACCTGCTGGGGGTTTCAGTATCTACAGAACAGCTCACAGGATATGGCTCAGAATATGATCTATCGCCCTTGAGGAGGAACTAAATGTCCTTGACTTTGTTTAATGGCTCAAGTATTATTATTTCATCTTGTTTGACTGCTTTCCTTTACTTCTGCATTTTCTTCTCTGATTGAACTTGTTCTTTGGCTAAAGTTTTTCTACAAACAAGAGACAGGTGGAGGCCCTGTGTCGGGGTGGTGTCTGTCCTGGGAAGGCCCCATAAGGTCCTGCTCTGTTACGAGATGACGGAAGGATGTAATTTCCCCTGCTCTGTTTATCTTCCCATCAACTCCACTGCATTATTTGTCTGTAGTCTCTTTTATGCAAAGTGCGTCACATTCTGATTCCCAGCGGCTGTTCACAGCTTTGCCATCAACCTGAACATAAACAGACAGAACCTCAGCACACAGGGGAAGCAACACATGGCTGAATTAGAATATGTTTAAGGAGGCTTGGCCCTGCTTTTTTGAAGAGAGTTTACATGATGTTTGTAGAACGTCGCATTGTGTGGCCGCCGACCTGAGCCGGAGTTAATCGGCACAAAGAAGAATTGTTTAGTATTCCTTCTCGGTTGCACGTCTTATTAAAGCACCGTGCATCGGCAGTTGTGCATTAGCAGATACACTCTTTGGAAAATAATTACTTTGTGCCTTTGGGCAAATGTCTCCGTCTTGGAATTTGCTCCATTCTACATTTCAAATTACATGGTGCTTTCTAACTTGAAAACGTATTTACTTCCTGATCTGAATTCACCTGCAGGGAGCTAGAGAGAAAATTACCGTAAACAAAAAAAGGTAGCGGTGGAGGGTAACTCATTGTTTGATTCAAAGGATTGGGTTTTGAAACATTACACAACATTGGGGAAAGATAACTTGAAAACAAAAGTTCTGATGAGTTCTGAGGTGGAGGGAACTCTTTCCAACATGGAGACCTAACATGCATTTCTTCGGAAACAATGAACACATGCTGCTTTCAGACAGAGAGATGCTGGTCTAATTTACGTTCTCACCACTGTTCCTCCAAATGTTATGGATGACACCCAATAGTAGCCAGGTCACTGGTTAAGGAGAAATTAGCGGATGGTTCAAATGAGGTAATACATGAGACAATTAGGGGGGAAAAAAGGCTGTAAGACATACTATATTATTTTTATAATACAGTCATTTGTGTCAGATTATCTAGAAGTTTTGGGGGAGAAAACAGGATCTGATGGTAATCATACCCATCATATATTTATCTGTCTACCTATTTGTCTCTCTGCTTTTCTTTCTTTTTTGGCCACACTACGTGGCCTGTGGGATCTTAGTTCCCTGACCAGGAAATGAAGCCCGGCCCCCCGCAGTGAAAGCGCCAAGTCCTAACCACTGGACCGCCAGGAAATTCTACATCTGTCTATCTGTATGGTCAGGCCATTCCAGATGGCTGTCCTCATGCACTCTGTCCATCCCCTGCTTGACCAGTCAGTGCTTCACTCGCAGGACTATCCAGTCCTCTTAATTATAGGGCTTAATCAGTAACTGCCTACATGCTCGCCCCCTGCCCCAGCCGCTGGTTTCCCTGGTAACTGATGAGGCAAACTGACGTAAATCCCCCCCCTATAAATAATGGCCTCCTCCGCCCCCTGCGTAGTGAAGATGGCTGCTGTGTCTTGTCTGCTGCCTGTGGTCGGGTGTTGCTCTAGGACCCTGCTTCAGACGTGTAAGGTCCCCCATCTCTTAAACCATTGAGTCTCCGTTGCTGACTCCCAGCTCTTTCTTTGGTCCTGAGGCTGGGCCACTACAAGCTTTGCAAACCTGCTGGCTGCAGCCCCCAAATTCATCAGCCAGCCAGGAGGCCGAGGAAACCCCAGTAAGTGCTGAGACATCGGGAAATAAGGACAAAGAATCGAAAATTACGGGGGTGATCCCAAGGAGGCCACCTGCTAGCTTGTGCAGCCCCGTGGCAGCTGACTCCCATGAGAAGAATCTTTCTTTCCCACTCTATTGAGGACGCCCTCTTAACCTCAGAGTCTCTTTGGAGTTTGAAAGTAGCAGCCCTGTGCTCCTGGCTCATGACATCCCTCACAAGCTTTAGGGGTATCAGCCTAGGGACAGGCTTGTGATTTGGATGTGGCTGGTTTCCCGGAAGGTTGGAGCTTGTGGCAATGGCACAGTAACCAGAGTACCGTTGGGCTGCTGGCCCCGGCCATGGAAGCGGGCAGAGCAAGGTTATAGCGGGATGTGAGCCCAGCTGTATGCTGTCTACGATGCATTACATCAGGTGGGAGACATTAAAAAAAAGGCCGGCGCCCGTCATCTAGCAATGCAAGACACCACTATTTGGGTTCTACAACAGTTGTGCGTGACCTATGGGACCCCCACGGACATGGATGGGGATCCAGCAAGCCACTTTAGCAGCCATAAAGGTCAGGAATGGGCCGGTACAAAGGACAAGCCCCTGCCTTTCCATCCTCCTCAAAATCCCGCGGCTGCCCGGCTACGAATGGATGACTTAAATGAGAAGTGCGATGGGAAACTTTGCTCTCAAACATGTGGGTACATCCCAGGGACCATTGACCCAGTGCTTATGCCATGTTAACCCAGAGGCAACTAACTAGTCAACAGCATCCGAGTTCAACTGTTGACCACCAAAGGACTGAAACGCTGCTGCAACTGTCGGTGAGGACATTGACTCACATTTGCCCTTGCCGGTGGATCTGCCCTGGGGGAACACATTGCAAAATGGCCCTGGACGTGGCAGGTAAGTCCCTGGTGGTCTGGGGTGGCCGCCCCTGTGGGAAACAGGATAGAATGTGATTTAGAGATTTCACCTGTCTTTACCCGGCGCCATGTAGGACTCCTAATGTCATG
Organism: Physeter macrocephalus; assembly: GCF_002837175.3. Lineage (NCBI taxonomy): Eukaryota > Metazoa > Chordata > Mammalia > Artiodactyla > Physeteridae > Physeter > Physeter macrocephalus. The sequence goes on along the minus strand of NC_041220.1, from coordinate 149,514,970 downwards.
AATCCAGGTTCCCTAGTGGAGAAAGGCACCGTTCTCTTAACCCTGTGGTGTCTTATACCATCTCTCTAGTATTCGGCACCAGCTGTGTGGATGGAGGGGGGATGTGAGGAATGGTACTGCAGGACAGGACAAAAAGCACAGGCGGGGTTGGCGTTATCTCGGAAGGCTGTCCTTGCTTGTGTCTGCTTAATGGTCATGATCCTCCTGTATTGTGCCTGTTAAATGTCTTATATTTTGTCCTTTGAGTGGAGAGAATCTGTTGGCGGACTGGGTGGCAGTGATGGCCTCACTGGGAAATGAGTCTGGACCCTGGGCTTACAGTGAGGTGCCCTGGCTGTCCTGCTCTGCACTTTCCTGAGAAATTGGACCGATGAGCCCTTGGCTTGATACTCTCTAGCTGCCGGCATCTGCGTTGCATTTGTGGTATTTGGTTGCAGTGCCCCTCTGCACCCCTGACCCCAGGGATACCTCGGAAGAGAGGCGGACCGAGATTGCAAGGGTCGTGCAGGGTATGTGGCGGGAGCAGTGTATGGTCAGGCCGCTCCAGGTGGCTGGTCTCTTGCTCTCTGGACCAGTCACTGCTTTGTTCACAGGACTATCCAATCCTCTAAATTATAGGACTTAATTGGTACCTGCCTACGTGATTGCCCCCTCATCCAGGTGCTGGTTTCCCTGGTAATGGAGGATCCCACCTGATGTCACTTCCCCTATAAATGGTAGCCTCCTTCTCCCCCGAGTAGCAAAGGTTATTGCCGTGTCCTCTTTGTCGTCTGCTGGACATGGTGGAGATGTTGCCCCCGGACCTTTTGCTTAAGATCCCCTGCCTCTGTCCCCATCTCTGGGCTCTTTCCTCGGTCCCCATGCTGGGCAACTACAAGGCTCGCAGGTCTGCAGGGTTCAACCGAACACTGTTTCTATAAATCACCTCCCTCTCATCTATTTATCTGTCAGTATCTGTAGATATATGTATACATACCCATATATGACATATATGGTGTATATATATGGATATATGTGTGAACACACACGCACAGGAAATTACTAAATATAAGGTAAGGGCAGTCTCTTACAACACACCCTATCAGGTGGGAAAAAATTCCTGTCCCTAGAAAATGGAAGGATGTAAAAACCAAGCCTAGATGAATAGAAACAGCCACGTGCAGAGCCAGTCCACCTTTCTGATCCATGTGTGAAATGATGTGCCCCACACAGGTATTTTATTTTTTTTGCAGGAGGGTTACATTTATAGGTATTTACATTAGAAATTAGAAATAAGAATTTTTAGATGTTTTTTGTCTAGTTTAAAATAACAAACAAATGCCATTAAAAAAAAAGAGAAAAAAAATAATGCATCTTTTTAAAAGGAGGTATGTTTTCCAAAAAGCAGTGAGAATAGAGAAAATATCTTAGGTTCTTGCAGCTCTATTGCATGACTAGCTAACTGAAACCCAGCCGGGGTCTCCTATCCCCTTTGCATTTAGCGTGTCGTGATGTCTAAGTCTATGTAACGTGTGATAAACATCACTGTACGTACATTCTCAGAAAGAAAGATGCAAGCAGTAAATCAACTCGTATTATTAAGACTCTTGACCTTGAGGACCCCCAGATGTCCCCAGTCCACACTTGGACACTCTGAGAACCACAGTTCAGAGTTCCCTCTGTTTGTCTGTCTTGCACTGCATCGAGTATCACCTCGAATGCCGGGTGATCCTCAGCGGCCCTCTCATAGGTACAAGAGAGGCACTAAAACAAAGATGGAAGCTCTGTGTTTGGACAGGTTTTGCCGAAACGTGGGGCTCACACTTAAATGGGGGACAATAGGGACATGTAAATGCCAGTATCTTTTCTGTTTTCTCCTCTCTGTTTTCCTGGAGAAAAATGTTTTAACCCGTGCTGTTAGCAATTTTTAGAATCCGCTGGAGATTGGGCTGAGCATCTCAACATTTGATGTATAGATTTTACCTTAATTCCCTTGTTTTCTGTATAAATCCACCCGCTGCCCACTAGCCATGGTTGGTGGTTGGAAGGATGGAGCCCATGGAGAGAAGTGATCTCTAGTGGGTCAACTGCCAGGTCCAGTAGGAGGTGATTTTTCTAGCTAGGTGGGATGGAATATGGGGATTGGGAGACTGAGTTTTTCAAGGAAGTCCTGCTTTATCCCCACCTGAGATTCCACCTTCAAAGGCCTCTTACACCACCAATTACTAGCACTCCTGGCGTTTGGGGCCAAGACTTGTCCTATTTCCTGGTTTTACTCCCTTTATCTTAATCTGGATACATTGCATGTATCCATCTGACTTGCAGTTTGCATTATTTTGCTGAAATCTTGAATATGCTGTCGTTTGCTCTCCTTCTTGTGAATTTTTTCTTCTTATGCATACTTTCCTTTAATCCTCCTGGTGAGTTGATGGGGACAAAAAGTGTTCAGTTTGCTGTGTTGAATGAGGCATCTGCAAATACCCTCACATTTAGTCCCTTTGTTATGCCTTGAAGTAGCCCCTGCTTGAGCAACAATGGAACATTTACCATCAACCACTTGCATCATTGGTTAATTAACATAGTCTTACACTCCATGAATCGGCACTAACCATCCACTCAATGACACCCCATATCTCTCCTTCTTTGTATCTTTTCACCCTCTTCCCTTTCTTGGGGACGCCCATTCCTTACCCTTCATGAACAAAGGAACAAAACACAAAGGGAGAAATAAGCACAATTGAGGTGGTGTTGGTAAGGACTTGAATCAAAGTAGGTGGTAGTCAGCCCTGGCAAGAGAAAGAGTTGGCTGGAGCAGTTCAATGCTGGGCAACTGTAGACTCATGCTTCCAGAATTGCTTATGTGTCACCTTCTCTCTGAAGCCACACAGATGACATTCCTTTGCTACTGCTTTCTTACCACTAGCTGTAAATGTTTGTAAAGTTGGGTATCATTTATGTGCCCACCTACTGGCCTCTGATAAAGGGCTGTAAACATCTCAAGCTTCCTGGAATCTGTTGAAGTACCTCAAGTACATGTCCTTATCTTAACCTGATATTTAAATCCAGGCGATCTATATTGATAAATTGTTAAACCCAACAGGCAAAAAGCAACATTTTTGAATGTGTAAGAAAGCATAATATATACTAGATTAGCACTGCATCCATAACACATTTTTATTAAGAAAATCTCTTTGTGCGTACCTCATTGTACACTGGCATGAAATCCCAAAACATTTACCTACCTGTCATAGACAAATAGTTGAAGAGTTGACATAGCCAATATCAATTACAGAAGCAAGACGTTAAAGTGTACATACAATTGGAATTTTGTGTCTGAAAATAGAACGTGTGTCATCTGCATTCGTTTCTCAAAATAACATTTCCCATAAGGAAATGTTCAGATTCCAAAAAATTTTAAAAATGGTCTTTACATAAATATGCCTTATGTTTATTATATCATGCAATGTGGATATCCCATGTTAAAGACTAAGATTCTTATTATCAAACCAGTTTTATTCAAGTATAACCATAGGAACATAGGCTGTAATAAATTTATTTGTAAGAGAGATACATGGGAGAGTTCATTTTCTCACTGTAAGATAGAAACTGTATTTAAAAGTAGATTTGGATTGCTTATGATGCCGAATCCAGCCTCTGTATCCCGACCTTGAATTAAATCTCGGAGGAGTTTTGGGTAAAGTAGAAGAGAATAGCTTTATTGCTTTGCCAGGCAAAGGGGGGCCACAGTGGGCTGATGCCCTCAAAAACTTTGTGTCCCGACCTGGAGGGGGCAGTGAGGAGTTTTATAGTCATGGTTCAAAGGGGGCGTGATCAGCTCGTGGACCTTCTTCTGATTGGTTGGTGGGGAGGTAAGTGGCAGTCGGCATCATCAACCTTCTGGTTCCAACCGGTCTGAGGTCTGCATGCTGGTGGGCAGCATGCGGTTAACTTCTCCTGCCCGGTGGAGGTTTCAGTATCTGCAAAATGGCTCAAAGATATTGTTACTTGTATCCCTTCAGGGGAAACCAGGACCCTGCCCCAAGGCTGCACTATTGTTTCTTCACTGTTCCTCCCTTGTCTCTGCATCCCCTCCCTTCCCTGATTAACAACTGCTTGAGTCTGCCCCTTGGAACTCAGGGAAGGTCATGGAGGCTGAATGAAGCCTATTTCCTGTAATCAAGAAACGGGGGACACAGGAAGGCTTTTGTGCCCAGGAGCTCCTCAGGGCCCTGCTCAGTTTCACGTAGGTTTTGGACTGGTAGTGTAAAACAAAACAAAATCCCACGTATTTAGTGGCTTGAACATCCAAGAACAGTGACCATCAATCTTTAAGTAGCCTGAAGATAATTGCTCTGGGACTCACATGGTGATTGATGGTATTAGAAATCAGGGGGTTTTCTGCCTTGTTGCAGGTCCAGAGTCTTTTCATGATTTAATATAAATTTTTAACCTTCTGTTAGGAAAGGAATGGCTAGTGTAAAGAGCTCATCTCTCTGCCTTAAAGTTTCCTGGTTGTTATTCAGACAACTCATCTTTACATCCAGCTGTGCACAATGTGGTCTCATGGACACACCCAATCCCAAGAGGGGCTGAAAAATACAGTCTGTGCCCTACTGACCAGGGCTGGACAAAGACCACAGTTCATTAACTGAAGAGGAAAAGTGAAATGGATATTGGGGAAAATCTAGCCGTCTCTGCTGTAGGACTGAAGGCATTTTTTTGTTTGGTTTTCTACATGGAAAACCACAAGCTTCTCATGAATCCATACAGATTATAAACATCAACATATGACTCTCATCTTCCTAATGCAAGGTTTTAAAAGTACTTGTGTATCCTTTTAGAACTTTTATCCCAACATGTTGATTTTTTTTCCCCCACATCCATTGTAAGAACTGAGATCAGAAAAGGTATGAATGAATATGATTTTGGGAGACATGAAAATGCTCCTTACAATTCACATCTGTTCACATCATGAGCATCTTAACCTCCACATCTTCAAGTGACAAGCAAAACATTTTCTAGAGAGGAAAGTGATTGGTTTTCCATGCATGCAAGGAGTCTGGACAGTATTATTCCTGTTACCAGATATCTGCCTTCTTTGGAAGAGGTCTCTGTGACTATTACCTTTTGAATGTTATGCAGAGGACCATGGGACCCCTGGAAATCCTTGTGAAGACAATTGCTCCTAAGGAGAAGGCAGGCTTTGAGAAGTTTTGAAAGCAGAACCACACAGGTTTGATTGAGGTGTGGAGGTCAAACTAAAAGTTGTAGACAATCAAAGAACATAGATAATTGACAAACATGGTGGGTAAAGGAGAGGCAGATAAAATGGACAAAGGTACATAAGAGTGTACCCAGCCATGCACGAGACATGCATGAGGATGCAAAGGGCTTATGCTCCAAATTCAAGGGGAAAAAAATAAGACTTATTCCCCCTCCATAGCCACATAAAACACCAGAACTGGTTTCCAAGTGACCCAATCCATCAATATCACCTATGCATCAGGAATGATGCGTCTGAAACCCGCCAAGCCACAGAGCCTTGTACTTTGGAAAACAAGCCCATCAGCCACCAGCCTCCCACCAGAAACCATGTTTCCATCAATCGTCCCATGAAAATTCCATGTTGAAAGTTTGCCAGAACTTCCCAAATATAGGATAAGAGCAGCTGATTGCTTGCTTCATACACACTTGAATCTATAGGCCCAGCTACTATTGCTCAGCAAGCAATACATTAAAACTTTGGGGTTTTGTTTTCAGACACTTCTTTCTTCAAACGACTTTCGCTTTGTAGTAACTTCTAGAAAATATGCTCTTGCTACATAATTTAGAGTTTGAAGTTAGCATTTTTGCTCAGTCTGCCTGCCTTTTTGCATTGGTGTGACTCAGCTAAACCCACATTTTTTTTAAAATTAAAGGGTAGTTATATACACCTGAAACCTACGTAATATTGCAAAACATAGTGATTCAGAATTTTTGTAGGTTGTACTCCATTTAAATTTACTGTAAAGTATCAGCTGTATTCCCTGTGTTGTACACTACATCCTTGTAGTCGGTTTATTTTAAACGTGGTAGTTTGTATCTCTTAATCCCCTACCCCTATCCTGCCCCTCCCCTTTTCCCCCACTGGTCACTACTAATTTGTTCTCTATACCTGTGAGTCTGTTTCTGTCTTGTTATAGTCACCCGTTTTATTTTTAGATTCCACATATAAGTGGTAACATAGAGTATTTAACAAACATACATTTTTAAAGCCATCACTAACCATTGTGATCTGCAGCCCATTGTGATGACTTATAAATGCCTTGCAAAGCAAGACAGCAGTACCAACAAGTCTAAAATCTTCAGATCTTGGACAGTCCATGGGAAAAGTTTAAGTATTTGTTTCTGTTCACACGGATAACTTTAAATGTACTCGATTACTTTCCCTCAGTAGCTTTACTGTCGTTTTTCCTGGTGCAGCCTGAAGTGAAGTCGGAAAGTATCAGAGGTGCTTGAGCAAGGTAGATGAGAAGGCTGGATAAATAGGGCAGCATGGGATTATTGCTTTTTATTATGTAATCCTGGAGACTTCCCATTTTAGTGTGTAGTGTATTGATGGCCTCAGGATTTACCCTGACTCTGTCTAGGAAGACACCGTAATTCAGCCTTGAGGGCCAGTTGCCATTTCTGACATCCTCGAAGGGTATGCTGTTTGTTACAAGAGAATTTCCTATGTAGAATTTTAAAACTGAAAGTGCTTGAAATATATGTGGGGTTTCGGGGGGGGGCATTAAATGCTCTTTTGCACAGATCCTGGGTTTTGGGGTCCAGAAACAAGTTTTTGCGATATTCTTGACAGTTTTTGTAACAATTTGTCACACATTTTAAAAGCTACATTTCAAATCCCTCCTCTAAAAATGGAGAAAACCACGTCTTCCAATTCTGCTTTGATACACTGTATTATGTATTCTAACATGTGTCTGTATTTGCATCCTTAATTCTGTTCTACACATTTATTACAAATATATACATGGGTATTACATACACACATATATACATGTGTTATGTGTGTGTATTGTTATTATAGTAAGAACGGTACAATGTGGCTTTTATCTTCAGTAAGGGTGATGTTTGGCCCCCATCCTTAACGTATATATATTCTTCCTTCCCTTTATCTTTCTGTCCTGGAAGCAACAAATTCCTTTCGGTTACAGCTGGGAACCCTAATATTGCAACATGAGTCATATATAATATAGGTGTCTTACCTATCTACTGTTTTATGTATGCATATGTGCATGTATGTTTATACTCGTATATATAATCATATATATACATATACTCATGTATATGTTTGTGCAGTTTAGAAATTCTTTTCTCCCACTCTCTCTCTCCCTCTCTCTCAAGTATATCTCTATATATTACTAAATCTCTCTATGTAGAGAGAGATTTAGTAATATATTACTAATTTAGTAATATTATTAATATATTTTAATAATACATTAAATATATTAATGTAACAATATGTTAAATATATTAAATTTAACATGTTAAATATATTATTAATATATTCTAATTAATAGTAATATTAATATGTTACTAATTCTATATATTACTAAATCTCTCTATGTAGAGAGAGATTTAGTAATATATTACTAATTTAGTAATATTATTAATATATTTTAATAATACATTAAATATATTAATGTAACAATATGTTAAATATATTAAATTTAACATGTTAAATATATTATTAATATATTCTAATTAATAGTAATATTTATTAATATGTTACTAATTTACTACATCAGTAATATATATTACTATTACTGTATTAGTAATATAGAGAGATATATTTATAGAGAGATAATATAGAGAGAGATAACATGGAGAGATTTAGTAATATATAATATGTATTAAAAAATAGAGATTTAGTATATATTACTAAACTGCTTGGATATTTATATAATTTTTAGTTTTTTATTTCAGATCTATCACAAGGACATTAATAGCCAATGCTGGTAGTCCCTAAAGAGATGTATGTCTTTTTTGTTTTTTTTTCCCCCCCAAACAGGCTTATAAAGCACTGTCTTTCAAGTTTTGACTGGATTTGATTCGTTTTGGCAGGTCGTTACCTTGTCACATCGCATTACCTGCAAAATCAAGTCCGAATTATTGGAGGAGACATATCAGCTCACTGAGGACTAATTTTTAATACAAACATTTCTTTTGGAGGCTGCAAGGCTGTTGAGTGGCTTTTGCATCACAAACATGAGGATACAAAGGCAGCCCCATCATGCTGTTGGGATTGGCCTAATCTTCCTCAATTGTTAGACCCACCAGTTTTTATTCCAGAGAAAAATCTTCATGCTGGTGACCTGGAATAGGTTTCCTAGTTGTAACCACAAAACATTGCCATGATTCCCATGAGGGTGAGTGAGAATTCCTCTTGATCCATCATTCTGGCTGAGTCTGTTTTTGATTTGGGTGACAGAGAAAGGTTGCACCAACTGTCTCTTCCTTAGCATAATTAATGACTTGGTTTTTCCAACATTTCCCAAAGTAACCAACATCTACCAAAGCACACGATTTGCCCATACTTGTAGTAGTCCAGTATTTTCCAATTCATCTGTAATGTGCTTTTCTCCTTCATCTTTCTTAACGGGTCCCTTGATAGGAAGTCACACTCTAAAGCACCTGTTTTTGCATTTGTCACCTAAAATTTAATGCATGACACTTGAAGTGATTCAAGAAGGATGGAGAAAATTTCCATCTGAATGCATTGTTTGCTGTCAGATCGTGGGTGCACCCGGTGTTGAAAACCTTTGGCAAAGAGCCAAAAACTCAGAGTCAAGTTGTAGCCTCTGCGGAGGGATCACCAGCAAACACTGACAGTTGCAGTGCAAAGAAAAAAAAAAAAACACGATGACATATACACATGCATATATATTTAATGGCAAAAATCCTATACGTAAAACGTGTCAATGGTGATAAAAATCACTCGTACTCCAAGGTAGAAGTAGTTGAAGAGCTTAGGGAGTTTTCACTCCTGAAAATGATCTCTGGGCACACTTAATGTTTATCTAAAGTAACTTATTTATTCCTTTTTGGCTGCATTGGGTCTTCATTGCTGCACGCGGGCCTTCTCTAGTTGCAGCGAGCAGGGGCTACTCTTCGTTGGGGTACACGGGAGTCTCATTGCGGTGGCTTCTCTTGTTGTGGAGCACAGGCTCTAGGCATGCAGGCTTCCGTAGTTGTGGCACATGGGCCCAGTAGTTGTGGCTCGCGGGCTCTAGAGCGCAGGTTCAGTAGTTGTGGCATGTGGGCTCAGTAGTTGTGGCTCGTGGGCTCTAGAGCTCAGGCTCGGTAGTTGTGGCACACGGGCTTGGTTGCTCCATGGCATGTGGGATCTTCCCGGACCAGGGCTCGAACCCGTGTCTCCTGCATTGGCATGCGGGTTCTTAACCACTGCACCACCAGGGAAGTCCCCTAAAGTAACTTAAAAATTGTATATTTTAAAGAAAAGTATGAGCCTTGAGTTCCATTCCTGAATCAAAATATCATTTTCTGTTTTGCACCTTTTCCTCAGAGCATCACATCTTTTTATATACACATCAGCTGACATTCCATGAACTCTCTCGCCTTCATTTAATGCAGCTTTAGAGGTATTTTGGCTTATGCTCTTTTGTCAGTTTTTATTATTTATGGTCAGTGTTTTAGAAGTTTCTCCACTTCCAGCGGTTGGATTTAGGCAGAACATGAAAAGGGGGAGACAAGAGATTCAAAGTTTATATTGATTACTGAATTCTTACATTTGGATCCACATAAGTACATCTGGTCTTCTGTGAGGGTTTACATAATTAGGACATATGAAATAGTCATCAAAGATAGTCTGACTTTCCTTTCCTTTGACTGGGAACAAGGTAGACCGAGAATCACAATGCCATTCATTTCAGAACTGGGAGTAGTAGACAAGACTTTGGACGCACAGACTGTGACCGCACGCCCTAGCTCCAAAAACATGGTTTATCTTAACCCAACGCTAAGCAATTGAGGGTAAACATCTAAATACGAAGTGCTTTCCCAAGAGGAACAGATTGGGGTGGTTTCCATAAGTACGAATGAGCTCTTTATATGACCCTAAATATTGTTGTCTTTGAAAGACAGTAATGTAATTATTATTATATCCTCATGACCCTAGTGAGTTATGAACGTCTACCACAGACCAAAGGGCTGTAACCTACATCAGAGCCCTCATTGGCTGATAATGGGATTGTGACTCTAAGAGGTTAGGTGTTTTGCGCAGGGTGGTAAAGTCCACAGGAGAGAGTGTGCACAGGATTGCCTTGCCTTTAGACTGTTTCGGGGGGGATTTCCACCCTAACTCTTCGTTGCTCTGTGCCGCGAGGTGAATCATTGAGTCTCCCTGCACTTCAGTTTCTGCACTGGCAAAGTGGTAAATGTAACATTCCGTTCCATAGTATAACACAGCAAGATAACATAGCAGCCATATTAGTCTTACTAGGGCTGCCATAACAAAATACCACAGAATGGGTGGCTTGAAGAACAGAAATTAATTTTCTCACATTCCAGAAACTAGAAATCTCAGATCGTGGTGTGTGAACAGGGCTGGTTTCTGGTGAGGCTTCTCAGCTCGGCTCGCAGGTGGACATCTTGCTGTGTTCTCACGTGGCCTCTCCTCACTTTACCATAATCACGTCCTCAAAGACTTTATGTCCAAACGGAGTCTCGTTGGGGGTTAGGGCTTCAGCACATGAATTTGGGGGTTGGGGACACTCTTCAGTCCATGCCAATAACACAGCATGAGGTCACAACTCAACACGGAACCCTCGACACGACACAGCATAACGCAGTATGGTTGTAACGAGGATTAAATAGTATGCTTCAGATAGTTAGCAGAGTCTTGGCATTTAGCAGGTACGGACTGCGTGTTCGAAGTAGCCAATTTCTCCCCACACCCGCGCCTCCACACACACAAGGAAAAGAAAAAAGAAAATTGGTAGATCTTAGATTCAAGCCACGGTCCTCCGTCTCTGAAGTACAGTTCACACTTCCCTGTGGTTGACAGCAATAGTGGGACAACCTAAATGAGCACCTAAACGAGCGTTCCAGTCCTTTCTATTCTTGCCATTGGCAACTACCACCTCACGGGTGTCTATCTGTGATCGCCTGTCCCGTTCCATTCAGAGATGCACTGCTACACAGGCGCTTCGCTTTGTCCACTGCTGTAATGCAGGGCCATGTAGTAGGTGTTCGTGAAACCCGTGCTGATGGAAAGAAGGACGTGTTTTCCTTTACTGTTCCAGTTTTTCTGCAGAGCTCTGATTTATGGAGCATCTTAGATTGATCTCTGCTTTAAAGAAAGATGATAAACCACATGACAGGACTCTCCCTTAAGTGACTGCTAAGAGAACCATGAGAAGAAAAATTAAATGAGGCATGCTAGTGAACACCAAGAAGGAAGTCCCTTCAAAGTAATCCTCATAACCTCTGCCTTATCATTCACACCCCAAAACACCTGGGGTGTGTGCCTGTTCAAAGTATGTGCATGGCCTTTTGACAAAGGATAAATTGTTTTCTAAAAAAATGTATTAAATAGGTGAACAGGAAGAGATGTGATGAATGAGTTTTATTATTGAAAAAATGATAAACAATGGGAGTTAATAAGTTGTAAAGAATAATTTGTCTCACAGATCAATATGCTAGGTTTATGATGTTTACTACATTTATGAATGAAAATCATGTCTTTAGGATTAACCAAGGACACCAGGAGCCTGTGTGTAGAAAAGCACAAGTAACTGTCAGTCTTCCATTAAGCCGTTCATGGAAATGCACAGACAGGACAAAAATTCTAAGGGAAAATATTATACTAGTAGGTGTAGGATCAGGATATAGGGTATGGTAGTCTTTTTTTTTTTTTTTTTAAAGGTCTTTATTTTTATTTATTTATTTATTGGCTGTGTTGGGTCTTCGTTGCTGCACACGGGCTCTCTCTAGAGAACTGTAGCTGGATGCTGAAAACCTGACCTTCTCTCTCTCTTTCTCTCTCTGTCTCTCTCTCCACCCTCTGCAAAGGCCATCAGGGGCCATGCAGCCTCCTTCCCAATACTCCTTTCTGCTACATGTTTTACATGCATGGGCATCTTGGGTGGGGAGGGCAGTGTCCACTCAACTTGGCTGTGTTACATATAACTAGGTATATATGTACATCTAGTCATGGGGTTCAGGATGGGAAAGCCCATTGGTCCATAGATACAGAATAAAATAAGATAGGGTAGAATGGAATAGAATAGGATGGAATGGTATGGAGCAGAATGGAATAGAACAGAACAATACAACTGGGCTTTTATCTTCAATATATGTTGGATATTATCTTCAATAATCTTCAATGTTTGGCCCTCATCTGTTTTATTCTACCCACATCCAATTTCTCATTTTTTCAGATCCCATATGCTATGATTAAGGATTCTCAAAGACCTCAAAAGGACGCTCAAGCTGGCTAGTGTTGAGACATTATGATTTGTTTCCAAATAGCTAGGACCTAGCCCAGTGCTAAGCTTTTTAATTTTTAAATTGAAGTATAATTGCTGTACAATATTATATAAGTTACAGGTGTACAATATAGTGATTCACAATTTTTAATGGTTGTATTCCATTTATAGTTATTATAAAATATTGTCTATATTCCCTCTGTTGTACAGTATATCCTTGTAGCTTGTTTTATACCTAATGGTTTGTACCTCTTAATCCCCGACCCCTGTGTTGTCCCTCCCCACTTCCCTCTCCCAACTCGTAACCACTAGTTTGTTCTCTGTATCTGTGTCTGTTTCTTTTTAGTTTTATTCATTAGTTTCTTGTATTTTTCATATTCCACATATAAGTGCTATCATACAGTATTTGCCTGTCTCTGCCTGACTTATGTCACTTAGCATAATGCCTTCCAAGTCCATCCATGTTGCTACAAATGGCAAAGTTTCACTCTTTTTTATGGCTGAGTAGTATTACACTGTATACACACACACACACACACACACATATGTATATACACAAATACATACCATATCTTCTTTATGCATTCCTCTGTGGATGGACACTTAGATTTCTTCTATATCTTGGATATTGTAAATAATGCTGCTACAAACATTGGGGTGCATGTATCTTAGAGTTTTTGTTTTTTTTGCATGTATAACCAGGAGTGGCATTTCTGGGTCATATGGTAGTTCTATTGTTAGTTTTTTGAAGAATTTCCATAGTGTTCTCCATAGTGGCTGCACCAATTTACATTCCCACCCACAGTGTAGGAGGGTTCCCTTTTTCTCCACATCGTCGCCAACATTTGTTATTTGTGTTCTTTTTGATGATGGCCATTCTGACAGGTGTGAGGTGATATCTTATTGTGGTTTTGCTTTATATCTCCCTGATGATTAGCAGTGTTGAGCATCTTTTCATGTAACTGTTGGCCATCTGTATGTCTCCTTTGGAAAAATGTCTGTTGAGTTCTTCTGCCCATTTTTTATCAGGTTTTTTTTTTTTGATGTTGAGTTGTATGTGCTGTTTATATATGTTGGATATTAATCCCTTATTGGTCATATCCTTTGCAAATATTTTCTCCCATTCAGTAGATTGTGTTTTCATTTTGTTGATCGTTTGCTGTGCAAAACCTTTTAAGTTTAATTAGGTCCCATTTGTTTATTTTTGCTTTTGTGTCCTTTAGCAGATGGATCAAAACAATATTGCTGTGATTTATGTTAGAGTGTTCTACGTTTTCCTTTAGAAGTTTTATACTATCCAATCTTATATATAGGTCTTTAATCCATTTTTAGTTTATTTTTGTATATGGTATTAGAGAATGCTCTAATGTCATTCTTTTACATGTAGCTGTCCAGTTTTCCCAGCACCACTTATTGAAGAGACTGTCTCTTATTGAAGAGACTGTATATTCTTGCCTCCTTTGTTGTAGATTAATTGACCATAAGTTCTTGTGTTCATTTCTGGACTTTCTATCCTATTGCATTGATCTGTGTGTCTGTTTTTTGCACCAGTACCATACTGTTTTGATTACTGTAGATTTGAAGTATAGTCTAAAGTCAGAGCGTATGATTCCCCCAGCTCCGTTCTTTCTCAAGACTGTTTTTTGCTATTCAGTGTCTTTGTGTTTCCATACAAATTTTAAAATTATTTGTTCTAGTTCTGTGAAAACTGCCATTGGTAATTTGATAGGGATTGCGCTGAACCTGTAGATTTCCTTAGTAGTATAGTCATTTTACCAATATTGATTCTTCCAATCCAAAAACACAGTAAATCTTTCCATTTGTATCGTCTTCAATTTATTTCATCAGTGTCTTATAGTTTTCCAAGTATAGCTCTTTTGCCTCCTTAGGTAGGTTTATTCCTAGGTATTTTATTCTTTTTGATGTGATGGTAAATGGGTTTCCTTCATTTCTCTTTCTGATAGTTTGTTAGGGTATAGAAATGCAACAGATTTTTGTGTATTAATTTCATATCCTGAAATTTTACCTAATTCATTGATGAGCTCTGGTAGTTTTCTTGTGACATCTTTAGGATTTTCTATGCATAGTATCGTGTCATCTGCAAACAGTGACAGTTTTACTTCTTCCTTTCCAATTTGGATTCCTTTTCTTTTTCTCTGATTGCTGTGGCTAGGACTTCCAAAACTATGTTGAATAAAAATGTCGAGAGTGGGCATCCTTGTCTTGTTTCTGATGTGAAAGGAAGTGCTTTCAGTTTTTCACCATTGAGTATGATGTTAGCTGTGAGTTTGTCATATATGGCCTTCATCATGTAGAGGTATGTTCCCTCTATGCCACTTTATGGGAAGTTTTAAATCATACATGGATGTTTTAGAGCTGATGATTCTTTGATGGAATTTATAGGTTCTAAAGGATCCTAGACAGAGCCAACTAGATCACTTGTTCTATACTCAAGTCTAGTTATTAGTCCAACTAAGTCATCCTCAGTGAGAAATAGATAGTTGGTGTTTTCACTTATAAGCTTTTAATCAAACTGTCTCAGCCTTGCTTTTACCCAGTAAAATATACTGAGTCATTGTGAGTTCCCTTACAATATTTAGATGTTGACATGAAAGCAAGAAATATCGTCGTGATGTTGGCTCAAGAGAGAATACGATGAAATTTTTGAACTTTTAAAAATAGTCCTTTGTTCTTTGAATTTTTAAAAGCTATATAAGCAGTGTCTAAACTATTGATCTTCATTACAAGACCTAACAAAAATAATTCATTTCCAAATGTGAGAAAAACTTGAAAGAGACTAGATAACAGCATGGGGATTGGAGATGATTAACATTTGTGATTAATTATCACAAGTGAAGGAGTGAAAGTTTTTATAAAGGAAAAAATCAAGGAGACATCTTTAGTCTTCCTTCAAAAGGCATTTAATACAAATGAATAATTTTACTGCTTTGCATTTCCACTTTTTCACATTCATGCATCCACTTTAAAACAAAGTATTGATTAAAAAGTGCTTAATTGTTAACTAACAATGTTGATTGCTTATATTGTTTAAACTGTTGTTTAAAGTCATTTTATATTCCTAAGTCATTTATTTCCCCTTGAATTTGAATTTGATTCTGCCATACTTACCTTCTGTAGTAAAATTTCTAAAACATAACTCTTACCCTTTTATGAATATTTTAATAAACTCAATAACCCTGCCTTAATAATCTTGTTATGGACATCAAATTTTCCAAATTAATAATGAATTAGATGAGTAGAGAGAGAAATAGATTTCTTTTACTTTTTCTTTATTTTTATTGAGATATCCTTGACATATAACATTGTATTAGTTTCAGGTGTACAACATGATGGTTCTGTATTTGTATATATTGTGAAATGATCACCACAATAAGTCTAGTTAACATCCATCACCACCTGTAGTTACAGTCTCATCTTTCTTGTGATGAGAACTTTTAAGATCTACTTTCTTAGCAACTTTTAAAGATGTAATACAGTATTATTTACTACAGTTACCATGCTGTGCATTACATCCCCAGGGCTTATTTATCTTATAATTGGAAGCTTGTCCTGTTGGGTATATTTAAATCCAGTGCTTGAACAATTTGATTTTTCTTAATGACCCTGGTAATTTTTAAAATGTATCATTTAATGACATTGCACAACTTTTAAAAATATCTTTATTGGAGTATAATTGCCTTACAATATTGTGTTAGTTTCTGCTGTACAACAAAGTGAATCAGCTATATGTATACCTATATCCCCATATCCACTCCATCTTGAGCCTCCTTCCCACCCATCTAGGTTTTCACAAAGCAGTGAGCTGATCTCCCTAATTGCACAGCTTTTTAAAAATGTCAACCCTGTATAACAATTGGTAGAGAAAAATTTTCTAACTCTGTTGCAACCAGGATGATCTAGGCTTGCCTCTTTTTTTTATTTTACAAATCTAAAGAATGCTTATGGTCTAAATGCATGCTGTCTGTGGACCTCCACATCTACAGGTATCTTCTCTGCAACTGGGGCATGGTTTTCCACTTATTAATGTGTGTAGAAACTGTGTTCCTTGCCTGTTGCCCACTTGTGGCATTCTGTATGTGACCAAAGACTTCTCGTGGGGACCAAATCAGAATCTGACATCATGACCTGAACCAGAAAATTAACTCCTATTGAAAAGAGAAATGGCTGAAAGAAAGAACAGGAAGACCTAATATCTTAATATGTACTTGTCACACACAATGTGAATTCCAAAATCAACAAATAGTTGGTTGTCAAAATGTGTCACTTCTCTGCAGTAGCAGGCTGACAAATCGTGAGATATTTTAGGTGCATTTTGACAACAAGGAATAATGAACTGTGGTTGCATTTGGGAAGGATTTTTTAAATATACATTTTATTTATATATTTTAAAATTTATTTTACATTTATTTATTTTTGGCTGTGTTGGGTCTTTGTTGCTGCGCATGGGTTTTCTCTAGTTGCGGTAAGCAGGGGCTACTTTCCGTTGCGGTGGGTGAGCTTCTCATTGCGGTGGCTTCTCTTGTTGCGGAGCACAGGCTCTAGGTGCATGGGCTTCAGTAGTTGTGGTGCGTGGGCTTCAGTAATTGTGGCACGTGGGCTCAGTAGTCGTGGCTCGCGGGCTCTAGAGCACAGGCTCAGTAGTTGTGGCGCACGGGCTTAGTTGCTCTGCGGCATGTGGATCTTCCCGGACCAGGGCTTGAACCCGTGTCCCCTGCATTGGCAGGAGGATTCTTAACCACTGTGCCACCAGGGGAGTCCTGAAAATGATGAATTTTTAAGTTTAAACCAATAGTTGGTGGTTGGGATTTAAGAAAGCAAATCTGGTAGTTTAAAAATTATCAGTTTTAGGAGTTGGTCCACAGATTTACCCTCAAATAAATTCCTATGCATTCATTGTCCAGTGATATTTAGAAAGCTGCATTCTTGTGTTGTGTTAAGCATCTACACAAATTGGTTGTAAGAAAAGTAGTATTTATAGATAAAAAATAAATAGCATTGTCTTCTAAACTTGTATTATTATCCAAGGGAAACATCACCTTTAAAAAATACAGTTCAATAAAATAGACATTAAAAAAAATTTTATCAATAGGTAATCCGTGAATGCTGTTTTTGTGGTGTGTTTAGGATTTATAAAATTCCCTGAAGAAACCTGCCACTACTCATTGTAATACAACTGCCAAGCACAGCCGTCAACATCTACCTTACATTTACTAAGAATTACTTTGAGTTGGTATTTATTTACACTAAAGCGTTCAGATCCTAAAGAGATGGTTTAAATTGTTGCATTATTTCAGTCATTCTGTCTTTTAAAGTTTACCTAGAAAGTATTCTTGCCTGGGCTGTTAAAATCCAACTGCTCCAAACCTTGAGAGGTTTGGTAGATGAAGCACTTTTGTTGGTTATTTAGGGCTGAAATATAATATATAATTGGCTTGAATCAGAATGAGAGTGATCAAGGGATAGATTCAGCAGCAAACATATTTTGCTCACAAAAAGGTCAATACAGCAGAGAAATGAAGCTCGCTTATCCGTCTGACAAAATGGTCCTTCCTTTTCAGTCGTGGGGGTCAATTGCAAGGCACCCAGTGTTGAGACAACTCAACCCTATCCATCTTAGGTTTAGCATATGCATATGTTACTGTGAGGATTTATTTGGAAAATACATATTGACAACAGCCAAGACAAGGAAGCAACCCAAGTGTCCACTGACAGAGGAATGGATAAAGAAGATGTGGTACATAGATGCAATGGAATACTACTCAGTCATTAAAAAAGAACGAAATAATGCCATTTGCAGCAACATGGATGCACCTAGAGATGATCATACTAAGTGAAGTAAGTCAGACAGAGAAAGACAAATACCATATGATATCACTCACATGTGGCATCTTAAAAAATGATACAAATGAACTTGTTTACAAAACACAAACAGACTCACAGACTTTGAAAACAAACTTATAGTTACCAGAGGGGAAAGGAGGGGGGATAAACTAGGAGTTTGGGATGAACATATACACACTACTATGTATAAAATAGATAATTAGCAAGGACCTACTGTATAGCACAGGGAACTCTACTCAGTATCTTGTAATCACCTATAAGGGAAAGGAATCAAAATTTATATATATATATATGTATGTATATATATGTATAAAAAACTGAATCACTGTGCTGTACACCTGAAAATGACATATTGTAAATCAACGATACTTAAATTAAACAAAAATTTTTAAAAAAAGGAAACACAAATAAAGCACCATCCTGGCCTCTCACAGGTGCCTGGCACATCTTTACATATTTAAGAAAATATCATGAACCCATTAAAACTGGAGTCTTATTAATGGTGTGCTACCTATATTTATGTCTTTGACCAAAGAGCCATGTTTATGCAAGATGTTAATATTAGGGGAAGCTGGGTGAAGGTTATACGTGGGAACACTGCACTGTCACGGTACATTTTCTGCAAATCTAAAAATGCTTCCAAAACCAAAAGTTTATTTAAAAAAAAAACAAACAAAACAGAAGTCTGCCTGGGTTAGTGGAAGCTTGAGGACCTGAGATCAAATTTGCCTGCCATGTTCCATGTGATCAGTCAAATCCCTCCTGGCAGGCAGTGGATCCTGGTTGCAAGTATCACTGGATCTGTCCCCATCAAAGGCGTGTCGTGAAATCAGTAGCTACCCTTGGCTAAACGCAGCCCCTACAAATGTAGGGCACTGTCATTGCACTGAGACAGCAAGAAAAAATCCTGGGGATCGATTTAGCCTCCATTCCTGTGCAATGTATGCCTATTGTCTTTATGTCTACATCAGTATCATGAAAGTTATATCACGGGTCATTCAAGTCTAATTAATTACATATTTATCTAATGTATAAGTAATATGATCAGTTACATTAATTAAAAAAAACATTATTAAGGGGGAAACAGGCAGAAGGAAATAATTTCTTGACCCATGCTCTTGACATAACTGTGTCGAATCCTCATTTGCTTTGTGAATACAGGCTTTTCCTGTGTGGCCGATAGGCAAGGAGAATATTCAATCCAAAAGGAAACAAAGAATTTGGCCTCAATAGTACAGCCTATTTTGTAATGCCTTTTTAGAATGCTGCGGATTTAGGGCTAAAAGGAGTGACTGATCATGTGATATGAGGCATTCACACATCTGTCTTACAATGGATAGTGTATCTTTGGCAAAACATTCCTCTTTCAGACCAATTTCTCATTTCTTGTCCATCAATGATGCTTTTATATGTCACAGAAAGGAGAGAAAAGCCTTTATGATGAAAATGCTTTTGATACTGACTTGACATAGAATTTATGTGGGATAAACTTTTGCCGCCTCATACTTGAAATTATTTAAAATAGGTTATTATTGTGCTAATAACTTCAAGTTTATACTTTTTCCCGCTTAATTTACAAACATTACATAGGACCAGTATTTGTTGGCAACCAATGTGACACTGGCTGTGAGGATGAAGTCTTACTCAACACGATGCAGGTGAATAAGAATCGAGACAACTGAGTTCAAATTTTCTTCCAGGCTGGCAGTTCTGATAGGAGCTACTTAATTGGATTTGCTAATCTAATTATCCCCAGCAGAAAACTAGGATCAATATTATTCCTACCGATGAGTCTCTCTGAGCTGTTAACTACGTCGAGTTGTTAAGATCAAACAGCATGAGAGGAAGTTTCCTTGTACATCATAGGTACTTCATTTTGTTAACATATAGATGAATGTAGAGGATTTTCATTGAGGACCACGAGTAGCCTGGTAGCTATTTTATTATAAGACCCAATATAAGAATTTTGATTATTATTTTTTTCTTTTTTGCGGTACGCGGGCCTCTCACTGCTGTGGCCTCTCTCGTTGCGGAGCACAGGCTCCGGACGCGCAGGCTCAGCGGCCATGGCTCATGGGCCCAGCCGCTCCGCGGCACGTGGGATCCTCCCGGACCGGGGCACGAACCCGCGTCCCCTGCATCGGCAGGCGGACTCTCAACCACTGCGCCACCAGGGAAGCCCAAGAATTTTGATTTTTTAAAAATTTCCCAAGAGTTCTAGATGGTTTAAGTATTGACTCAACATTTAGAATTAATTCTTTTGTTCCTATTTTAAAAATTTTTAAATCTTTCATATAATTTTAGAAGGTTGCACTCCATCTACAGTTATTAAAAGATATTTGCTATATTCCCCATGTTGTAAAATCCATCCTTGTAGCCTGTCTTACACCCAGTAGTTTGTAACTCCCACTCCCTCACCCCTATACCCATGTCCCACCCCTGGTCACCACTAGTTTGTTCTCTGTGAGTCTGCTTCTCTTTTTATTTTATTCACTAGTTTGTTGTGTATTAGATTCCACATATACGTGGACACGACCATCCAGTTTTTGAATTCCCTTGGAACTCTTGGAAAGGTGATTTTCCATTTACAAACAATGACAGAACAATTAAAAAGGACAGAATGTGATAGAAAATAGCCAACATGCTTTGGAATCCCTGCGTGCGTGAGCCTTGTGCAAGGACTGTCTTACTTCTGCCTCTATGAATTCTTCGTGGTGTTTCCTCTTGTGCATTTGGCCCTGTGGATTTCCATCCTGTGATAACAAGCTTGGCCCTTCCTCAAAAAAAAAAAAAAAAAAAACCTTTGAAAAGTCCTACACCCTATGTCACTGGGTTTGCAGAGCATGTGGGTTCTGCCATTTCGCTCACAGTGGCAGACACATTCCTTCAGCAGACACATACTATAGACCCAGGACTGATAGGGTTGGCGTTGCAGCAGGAGAGAAAGGAGTCATGGGTGATGCACGCTTTTCTGTCTGATGATGTGGACGGTGATGCTGATGTTTTCTGAGAGTAAGAGGGTTAGGTTTATAGGGGTAACGTGACTGCTGTAACTTAAAATACTTTTCATGGGGCTTCCCTGGTGGTGCAGTGGTTAGGAATCCGCCTGCCAATGCAGGGGACATGGGTTCGAGCCCTGGTCCGGGAAGATCCCACATGTCGTGGAGCAACTAAGCCTGTGAGCCACAACTACTGAGCCCACACACGTAGAGCCCGTGCACTGCAACAAGAAAAGCCACCGTAATGAGAAGCCCACACACCGCAAGGAAGAGTAGCCCCCGCTCGCTGCAACTAGAGAAAGCCCCGTGCAGCAACGAAGACCCAACGCAGCCAAAAATAAACAAGTTAAATAAATTGTAAAAAATAAATAAATAGCTTTCAGAGAGTGAGGTCAAGAAGCAACTGGTGATACATCTCTGGTTCAAGGGATAGATTAATTGGCAATCATTAGCCCATAGTGATTAGAAGATAGATTTTTCATACAAAAATGTTTTCAGTCCTATCTTCTTTCATACATTTTCTACTTTGTTGTACGTGCCTCAGTTACATCTAATTTTCAGCAGACCTGGGTAAACTCATACCTAAAATTCAATGGAAGAAAATAAAACAGTCACAGTGGACATGTCAACATCATTTAACAAGACCTGATTGCACACAAGAACACAAAACCTGTAAGAGGTTTTTCCTTCATCTTACAAAATTCCTCCTTTGGATTTCACATCCAAAATTAAACTTTCCACGGGTGGGACTTTCCTGGTGGTCCAGTGGTAAAGAATCTGCCTTCCAGTGCAGGGGATGGGGGTTCGAACCCTGGTCGGGGAGCTAAGATCCCACATGCCGCAGGGCACCTAAGCCCGCGCGCCGCAACTGCTGATCCTCTGCGCCTCAACTAGAGCCCACGTGCCACAAACTACAGAGCCCGCACACACTGGACCCTGTGTGCCAAAACTAGAGAAGAGGAAACCCGCACGCCACAACTAGAGAGAAGCCTGCGCACCACAACGAAGAGCTCGTGTGCTGCAACGAAAGATCCCGCCTGCCTCAACGAAGATCCCGCGTGCCACAAACTAAGACATGATGCAGCCAAAAAGCAAAACATAACAAAATCCACAGGCTAACGTGCAACAGGACCTCGTAACTTATCAGAAGTAAATTTTCACATCAGCCAGTGGAGGATGCACATGTATATTGTAACAGAAATGATGTGTTGGTGAGCATAGGATACAGCTGCTTCATTTTGACTCTAAGTATCCCAGTGTTTGGGACACGTGCCCTTAGGAGTTTATCATCTTTTGCAAATTAAAAGTTAGAATGAATGACAAGCCATGTGCCAGGAACAGAGAACAGTTAGTTGCCTGATTAGACGGTTAATCCAGAGACTTGAATACTATGTACACATTTACTGAAGAACAAAATATATGTAAACCTGGTGAATAATTCTTGGACGAAAAGGATGTAAACTTTTTTATAAGGGAGCCATCCAACCATAAAAGTAGAAGATTAACCCAGTCTGGATACATAGAAGGCATTTCCTAGTTTTATTATTAGTGCCGTCAGATGGTTTGAACAGAAACTCAAGGCACAATTTATAAAAATGTGTTTGAAAACACATCTGTGTGCTGCAGGGAGATAATCGAAACAATCTACATCCCATCACGTTCTGCTTTCATCCATTGAAATGCTTTTTGGCGTTCTCCCATTTTGCTTCCGAATGGGTAAGCTATACATTAATATTAGCATACACAGTGCCCACGTCTTTCTCCTCTTAATCCAGTGATACATTATGTGGATGACATACATAAAAAAAAAAAAAGATTAGAGCCTACACAGGCATTGAACATCGAAAACCCAGTATTATTGACCCAGTTTTTACCGATGTGGAGACACACACCCTTTGGAGAAAATCTCCAGTTTTTCTAGAAGCAGCAAACTCCATAAGCGTGTAAGCGTTGTATCCATGGCGCCGAGTTCTCCACAACATGAAGCTGAAGACCTTATAATATCTCCTTTTTCCTACATTTCAGCGGCTTCATCAAACGAGGGATATATACGGCTGTTAACCACTCTCAAAGCACCAAGAATAATAAATTGCCCTGTGAAATGGTTAATCCAGAGATTTGTACACTATGTACACATTTACAATAGAACAAGGTATATATTGTCTGTATAACCTGGCGATCAATCCTCATGGGAGGAAGGTGTAACCTTCATTCCACCAAAGTTGCCATCATTATTTCTATTCAAATGTTTACGCATTCAAGCTTTTTCTCATCTATAACACGTGTGCCAAACTGTTCAAAAATTCTTACTTGACCTCACTGGCTCCTGTAGCTTCAGACCCAGCTGGTAAAGGCTTCTGTGTTGCCAGCAATTTTGAGAGCCTTTTTTTTCCAGTAATTAAGAAGAATCAACCTGTCAACTTTTTGCCCTACAGTTAGAGCAAGGTCAAGGTAATCACCCTAAAAAGCATCACTGTCTTGCAGTTCCATGCACTAGTTTTCTTGAGTTGGAGACCAAGGAGAACTATGAAAACACCTGGGGATTTTGACTTAGTTTTAAACGGCTGCTTCTGAGCTGAGGCTGGCATTAAAAGGCTGTGGTTGACTTGGGTTAGAAGTTGGGGTGATGATTTTGCTGATTCACTTCCCCAACAGGTGTTATGCATCGTATTAAGAGCTGTGCTTGCCTCTGGTGCAAATCTTTTCCCCGTCATCCTGTGCTTTGCAGGCTGCTGCTGGACGGGGAAATGATATAGGGCATCTTTGTGTGGCTGCCACCGAATGGCCCGCGGAGTGAGGCGGGGCACAGAGGCCCCCAAATTCCCACACTGGTGGCAAAACTCAACCACACTGCACTCAGAAGCTACACTCTAATAAATCACCCACAGCACAAGTGTGTAGAATGGCCTGGAAGAGATGGGCACGTATCACACCATGCAGATGAAGGCTGTGAATCATCTGTACAAAACCTAGACTCCTTCTTTTTTCCCAAAACTTTATATTTTTAGGGCAGTTGTAGATTCACAGCAAAATTCAGGGGAAGATAACAGAGATTTCCCATATAATCCCAACCAGGACCCATGCATAGCTTCCCCCATTATCAACTCCCCCCTCAACCCCGGAGGGTACCTTTGTTAAAATTGATGAACGTACACTGATACATCAGTATCACCCAAAGCCCATAGTTTATATTAAGGTTCACGCTTGGTGGCGTACTTTCTGTGGGTCTGGACAATGTAGCTTTCATTATATCATGCAGAATAGTTCCACTGCCCTAAGACTCCTCTGTGCTGCACCTGTTCATCTCTCCCTCTCCTCACCCCCCTTAAAGAACCCTTCTGGCAATCACTGATCTTTTTTTTTACTGTCTCTGTAGTTTTGCCTTTTCCAGAATGTCATAGAGTTGGAACCATACAGTATGTAGCCTTTTCAGACTGGATTCTTGCACTTAGTAACATGCATTAAGGTTCCTCCATGTTTTTTCATGGCTTGATAGGTCATTTCTCTTCAGTGCTCAGTAATATTCCATTGTCTGGATGCACCCAAGGTTATAGATCCATCCACTTACTGAAGTTGCTTCCAAGTTTAGGCTCATTCTTTATTTACTTTTATTCATTCCTATTATGAATATTTCCCTCAAACAAAGAAAGGCATTGAAATTAGAGTCTAGAAATAGTAGTTTCACTTGTTTTTGTTATAGTTAAATTTGAAAAGTTTACCTTGTGTGACATGGTAATCTTTGAGTCAATACATGGTGGTACCACAGAAGATTTTATGGAAAAAATGTTCTAAAACACAGTTTACAAGATCTTTCTGGAGGACTATAAGATGATTTTGAGGATAAAATGGCACAATAACAAGCATCTCATTTAATAGGCCATGGTACATATCGATCACAAGACCATGTAACCGGTTCTCATGCTTGAGTTAAGATACTGTTTGTCTCAACATTCGGAAAAATCATTGTAAAGCGAAATTATGGAGTCACTGGAGGGTTTGCTTTTGAAGGAGCAGAGAACCTCTCTGTTTTGCTGCATTCCTCATCCACGCACATCCCATGCAGTTGCTGGTGGGGTCTGCGTCTTCCAAAGTTTTTCTGCATTCAAAGCCAATACGGGGGAGCACTGATGTCAATCAAACGCTAATCAAACAGAGTTTCTGCTGTGAACAGTGAGTCTCCATTAAAGGGGAAAAAAAAAAAATCCTTAAGTACCAGAGTCAATACGGAAATCAACTAAGATTTCACTGGGCTGCCGACACGGATGTTCAAACCTATGCTCCCCCGAGTCTTGGAGCAAAGCATGAAAGAGTGCAGCCCGCCCTGGAGCACCAGGGGAGACGGAATACGTTCACATTGTATCTCCATGTTTCTTTCTCCTACACAAAGTGTTGTAAACAGGAATACAATGGGGAGACAGCTGTGAAGTTTAGCAAAGACAGCCAGCCTGCAGGAAGCCATGGTGGGGTCGGTGGGATCAGACGAGGTAGAAGCCTAGTTTTCTAAGCTGGCCTGGCATGGATATTTGATCCACAAATTGGAGAATCCATATAGAGATATTTAATAACTGACTGATTGCTGTCAGGGTCCCCGCAGAAAAGGAAAAAGGGGTAATTTGTTACCCAGAGGTAGATAACTAATATCACCACCCATCTATGAATTACTTTATTTTGGATAACTGTATAATCTCTGAAGAAGGCACAGGAGCCTCAAATGAATCCCTCAAAATAAATATATATATACTTTATATACATATATTTGTATATTATATATCTGTATATAATCATATATAATATACAATATATTTTATTATATATTATTATATATAACACAATATATAATCCCTCAAAAGTATATGTATACACAAATAACTAATTATATGTACTAATAACTAATAAGCATTAGTTATTACTAATTATATAGCTATATATAATATGTATAATATAGTTTTATATATCATTACTAATAACTAATATATAGTAATATATAAGTTTATTTGTCTTAACTTATATGTGTATATTGTATGTATATAGTAATAACATATATTAGTTATTACTAATGGTATGTAGTATACATAATTATGTATAGTTATGTTATTACTAATAATATATACATACTACTAATAGAGTAATATATAAGTGTATATGTATTTAAACACTATACAGTAATAGTAATATATATTAGTGTATATATGTTGCATATTAATAACTAATTGAACATTTAATATTTTTTGCTGATGGCATGAAACTATCCAAGTGACTTTTAAACATTTTAAATCCCTTTAAAAAGGCATACAGTAAATGCTTTGTTTGTAGAATGAACAATTCTGCAGATACCAGTAGAATGGAAAACTAGACTCGTAACGGTATAGAAATCAGCACTTGTGCCTTACGTGAAAATTTTCAATGACTGCATGGTGCAAAATCTGCTTGACCTCAAGTATTCCTTAGTTGGAGATGAATTTGATGTTTATGAACGATTGCATTTGGTTCCTTGTTTTGAAGAAGACATTGTTTCAAAAATGTATGGAAAAGTGCGTAAAATTATGTCATGAAGTGTAGAGGAGATAAAGCAATGTTTCTAAATGAAGGTATTATTTCATATTAAATTTAAATGCTTGAGACTTGGGATTTGATCATTTCATCTAATTCTCTAAATATTTAAATATTCAAATTGCATACATTTATTTTTAAATCTCTCTCATTAGAAAGATTAAGGATCTCCCTGTATTCAGGATCGAGGTTACTCATTGACGCCCTCGGTGGGCCAGGGAATATGGAATGTTTTGAGAGAATAAAGATAAATTTAAAATTTTGAGACTGCATTAACAGAGGTTTCTTTCTAGTGGCAGAGACAGCATATAAAGAGAAAATGTTTTAGTAACATGATGGATTAGGTAGAGAGGTAGAGAGAGGGCTAGAGAAACATGATGTGGGTTTTCAGAAGAGCTACTTGTTCATTGAAAGGAAGAAGTTATATCATCAACAACTAGTGAGGGAAAGTCCTGGCAATAAAGGCAATAAAGGCAATAAGGAATTGCACTCCTAGCATATGAAGCCCAACAAACGAATCACAGACATCGCAATGAGGCAGGGTTGGAGGGACTGTGAGTTTTCCATCTTCCTCCAGCTTGTGATCAGCCCGAAGGACGTGGAATTTGGCTTGACACACGTACACAGTAGTCGGGACACAGCCTTCTCCTTCAGAGAATAAGAAATTCGTGTATTAGATAAAGAATCTATATATTCTTTTCTGACTTTGGAGAGAGAATGTGATATGCTGTATTTGGATGTGCAAACCACTCCAAGTTTCAGACCACCATTCATGGTACCCAAGAAACATGGACGGCTAGGCACTGCTGAGGTTCACAGGTTACAGATTTTTAGTGCTATGAGGAATCTTCAAAACAGACGTGCTCATATTTAGATTTGTGATGCCTCATGCTACGATAAATAAATATGTCAATAAATCCTGTCCTGTCGCTGTTGAAAGCAAACCTGACTTGAATTCCATTTGTACCACTACCGCCAACATCTTCCTGGACATCCTCCGAGCATTCTTACTCATCCTTATGTTTTCCACTCTTGCCTCCTACAGTGTGTTCTCCACAGAACATCTGAGGATCTCCTCTGTTTGACCCTTGCATGCTTTCCTGTGATAATTAAGAACAAGCTTCAAACTGCTGTATATAGCCTCTGAAGACCTGGACCCGCTCCTGCTCCCCTACGCTGATATTGACCCAGTCTTTTTTCCAATCACTTTTTTCACTCATTTCCCCAAGATTTTACCTTCTGCTATTCACCCAGCTCCCAAGCCTGTGTGTGGAACAACCTCCAGAACTACTAGGGAACATTATGACCATCAATCAAAACCAAGGACACTATCACACTCTCTCTTTCCCTCCATGATAGAACTTTCTAGAATCTGGCATTAGCTGCTACATCATCATTTACTCAATCAATCAGATACACTAGTTCCTCAAAGGGACAGTCAGCTTTATTTGTCTCACCACTGTTTGTCCCGGCCCTGGAAGGGCATGTACAAGAAAGCAGGCTCTTCTATGGTGGTAGAGTACATAAAATATTAAATTTGCCTTAAAAATTGTCCTTCTGTTTATAGGAATACATTGATATCCACAGAGGCTGATATAGTGGCCTTTTTTGTTTACAAACCTATATATAAAATAGGAAAACAATAATCATAGAAATATTTATAATAGAGTAAGTAAAATACTGTTTGCTACTAATCTAGAATAATTTTCTTTCTTTTTTTTAAATCTTAAGACTATTTTTAGAGCAGTTTTAGGTTTACAAAAAAAGGGAGAGACGAGAGATTTCCCATATACCTCAAGCTCCCACCCACGCGTAGCCTCCCCTGTTATTGACATCACTCACCAGAAAGGGACATGTTTACCAAGAATGAACCTACACTGACACATCATAATCACCCCAAATCCATAGTTTATCTTAGGATTCACTCTCGGTGTCGTACTTTCTGTGGGTTTACGCAAATGTATGATGTCACGTATCCATCATTATAATATCATACAGAATATTTTCACTGCCCTAGAAAACTCTGTGCTGTCTCTTCATCCTTCCCTCCCCACTAACCCCTGGAAACCACTGATCCTTTTTCTGTCTACATAGTTTTGCCTTTTCCAGAATGCCGTAGAGTTGGCATTACATGGTGTGTAGCCTTTTCAGACTGGCTTCTTTCACTTAGTAATATGCATTTGAAGTTCCTCCATGTTTTTTTCAATGGATTGATAGCTCATTTCTTTTTAGAGCTGAATATATTCCATTGTCTGGATCTAGCACAGTTTATTTATCCAATAACCAACTAAAGGACATCTTGGTTGTTTCCAAGCTTGGGCAATTATGAATAAAGCTGCTGTAAATATCCATGTGCAGGTTTCTGTGTGGACACAAGTGTTCATCTCCTTTGGGTAAATACCAAGGAGTGTGATTGCTGCATCTTACGGTTAGAGTGTGTTTAGTTCTACAGGAAACTATAAAACTGGTTTCCAAAGTGGCTGTACCATTTATTTATTCCTACTAGCAATTTATGAGAGTTTCTGTTGCTCCAAATCTTTGCCAACATTTGGTTCTGTCAGTGTTGGGGATTTTGGCCATTCTAATGGATGTGTACTGGTATTTTAATTCGTATTTCCCTGATGACATGTGGTCTGGAGCATCATTTCATATTTTTATTGCCACCGTTAAATCTTCTTTGGTGAGGTGCCTATTAAGGTCTTTGGTCCATTTTTTTAATCAGGTTGTTTGCTTTCTTATTGTTGAGTGTAAAGACTTCTTAGTATATTTTGGATAACAGTCCTTTAGCAGATGTGTTGTTGGCAAATATTTTCTCCAGGTCTTTGATTTATCTTCTCATTATCTTGACATTGTCTTTCACAGAGTAGAAGTTTTAAATTTTAATGATGTTCAGCTTATCAGTTATTCTTTCACAGTTTGCATCTTTGGTATTGTATCTAAAAAGATATAACTGTACCCAAAGTCATCTGGGTTTTCTCCTATGTTATCGTCTAGGAGTTTTATAGTTTTGTATTTTATATTTAGGTCTGTGATCTACTTTGAGTTAAATTTTATGAAGGGTATAAAGTCTGTATCTAAATTGATTTTTTGCATGTGGATGTCCAGTTGTTCCAGCACCATTTGTTGAAGAGACTATCTTTGTTCCATTGTATTGCCTTTGCTTTTTTTGCCAAAGATCAGTTGACTGTATTTATGGTGTCTTTTCAGGGCTCTCCATTCTGTTCCATTACTCTATTTGTCTATTCTTTTGCCAATACCACACTGTCTTAATTACTGTAGTTTTATAATATGTCTTGAAGTTAGATAGCATAAGTCCTTCATTTTGTCCTTCAATATTGTGTTTGCTATTCTGGGTCTTTTGCCTCTCCAAATAAACTTTAGAATCAGTTCATCCATATCTATCAAAATAACTTGCTAGGATTTTGATTGGGATTGGTATCAAATCTATACATCAAGTTGGGAAGAACTGCTATCTTGACAATATTGATTCTTCCTATACATTATCATGGAATATATCTCCATTTATTTAGTTTTTCTGATTTCACTCATCAGAGTTTTGCAGTTTTCCTCATGAAGACCTTGTACATATTTTGTTAGATTTATATCAAAGTATTTTATCTTGGGGGGGTGCTGATGTAAATGGCATTTTGTTTTTAATTTCAAATTCTGCTTGTTTATTGTTAGTATATAGAACAGTAGTTGACTTTTGTGTATTAATCTTGTATCCTACAACCTTGCTGTAATCTCCTTTTAGTTCCAGGAGTTTTTTAATCAGTTATTTTAGACTTTCTACATAGATGATCGTGACATCTACAAACAGGTTGATGTCTTCCTTCACAATCTGTATAACTTTTATTTCCTTTCCTTGCCTTATTGCATTAGTAAGAAATTCCAGTACAGTGTTGAAAAGGAGGTGGGCATCCTAGCTTTGGACCTGGTCTTAGTGAGAAAGCTTAACTATATTTTTCATAGATAGTCTTTATCAAATTCAGAAAGTTCCCTTCTATTCCTAGTTTACTAGAGTTTTTATTATGAATTTGTGTTGGGTTTTGTCAAATGCTTTCCTGCATCTGTTGATAGAATAATACTTTTTTTTCCACTCTGAATATATATTTCTTGAACATGGAAATCTATTAGTGGTTTCTACCTTCTCAGCTTCTAAATGAATGTGGATAACAATATTTTTTTGTAGAAAAACATAAAAGTTCAATGTTTTATTTTACACATAATGTACAGTATCAATGCCAATGGATATCAAAGGTCTTGATGTGTTATTTTTATATCCATATATCCGCTACTTTAAATTTGTACTTAATTCTGTGTTGCCAAAACACAGAATAGCCAGTATACAAATGTGACTCTCTTTGGTGTGTTTAAAAGATCAAAGAAATAGATGCCGGTTCTCTCTGTGTCTACATCAAAAGTGATTCTGGCTTTTTCCAAGAGTATCACTACCTGACAGTGTTTTAAAATGACCTGGGCTTGTCAAAATCATGCCTGTTTTATGTCAGACATCTGTGATTTCTCAACACTAAAAACAGCCCTTCGCCTAAGAGAGTTCTTAACGTCACAAAAACTTCACTGAATAACATTTTATGGTAGAATCAAAGTTTCTCAAAACTAAGGAAATTATTTTATTCCCTTACAGTCAACACCTCCATATCACGATGCAATTAAGAGTCTTGTAAACTTATCATTACACTTTGAATACATAGAATATATTTTCTTTTTACTCACTGGGCATCTACAATGTGCAGTTGGCACCAATCCCGCAAAAATGCAACTCCAGACATTCACACCACAGGCTTAGTTGTGACTGGGCAAACATTAATGCACTGGTCCCGTTGTTTTCTCTCCCATGAAGATAAGTAAAAAAAGGTATTTTAGCAGGACAACCAATTCTTTTGATTTGGTGGAGCGTCCTCAACCATTACTACAAATTTTAAACAAGATATGTTTTAGGTAAAGTGAAATATGAATAAGTAAAAGTTTTCACATTTTATTCAATGCACATTAAATGATGAATTTTTTGCTAATTGCCGTATTTCTTTTCTTGAATTTTTTAAAATTTCCAAAACGTTCAAATGTACAGAAATGTAGAGCATTGTGTATAATAAATATTAAGCACTCTTTCCCTAGATTTGACAATTTTTAATATTTTGCTGTATTTGCTTCACTTTTATCTGGTAAAGGATGTCAAATTAAAGATGACATTTTTTATATTTTACTATTGCAATATCCTTTCTAAACAATGTGTAATTCTAGTTTTACTTTTGAAAGTAAATAATTATTAACAATTCTGTAATATCTGATACCCAATTGAATTTCTTTTATTATCTCTGAAATGTATTTTATCCTTGGTCAGTTCAACCCAGAATTAAATCAAGGACTGACTGTAAATCTCTATTTTTTTTTTTTTTAAGAAATTAAGACAAAGGTTAATACCTTTCATTATAACACATTTTCTATAACATCAAATAGTATATAGTATTCTATTTTATATAGTATTCATTCTATTTTATATAGTATTTTTAATAAAGAAAAATATACAGATATGTTAGAGCACAAAATAGACTATAATTACTAAATGTTTAGTAATTATCCTAAAAATATTAAATATCCAAAGTCAACTAAAATCAGAATATTTTAAGTTTCAAATATCACCTTCATCTAGTGTAATTTTGTCCCATCTTAAATCATTATTTTTTTTCTTTAAATAGTCTCCACTTTAAAACTCTTCTTCTGGGCTTCCCTGGTGGCGCAGTGGTTGCGCGTCCGCCTGCCGATGCAGGGGAACCGGGTTCGCGCCCCGGTCTGGGAGGATCCCACATGCCGCGGAGCGGCTGGGCCCGTGAGCCATGGCCGCTGAGCCTGCGCGTCCGGAGCCTGTGCTCCGCAACGGGAGAGGCCGCAGTAGAGGGAGGCCCGCATACCCCAAAAAAAATAAAAAATAAAAATAAAATAAAATAAAACTCTTCTTCTGCATCCTTACTCATTTCTGTGAGTACCTTTAGGCAGCTATTATACATTGGATATTTATTTCTGTTTACATTTAGATTTTTCCACAATTGATTTAGCAGTCATCCACCCAGTCTGTGAGCATTGACCCTTCTTTGTCATCTCGATTATTACTTTAATTTAGTGACACAAATGGGAATTAGTATCCTAGGGTCCATAACATAAAGGGGATACACACAAATTTGTTTGTAACAGAGGTAGTTTGCACTGTTAATTTCTTTGCAAATAATATTGCTTACAAATGTATCGCCAAGGAGTTAATGACCTGAGCATTTACCTAAAGTCAATAACAAATTAATTTTTTAAGTTATAAAAAATTGTAAAAATTATAAAAGAAGAAGTTACCAGGTTTTTCCTTATATGCCAATGGTACCCTGTGTCTATATCATAACCGTCCTCCACACCATGTCCCATTTCTGGGTGGGTTACATTCCTACCCCTAAAGACACAGATATGCCTAAGGTATACTGGATTCCAGTAATGTCTGTGAACTCTGAAATATAAAACTATCTCGGGGAGCAGAGAGAGAGATAACAAAACAATAACCAAGACACAATTGCAAAGAAGTCCCTACCTTCTTCCAAATCTTTGTGCATTTATTAGACGGAGGGCTCTTAGTAAACAGGGGCTAAATCATGTGTCATTTATCCTTCCACCTTTGTTGGCTGCCTTGGTAATCTGCAAATAAGAGGCATCCATAAACTTTTATCAAACTGAAGGATGCAAACACTTGCAGCAAAGAAACAGAAGTATTTCTGAGCTCCTGCTGTGCAGTTGTTCCCTGTCAAGGATGTTTAAGAGGAACAAAGAGGGTTGCATGCCTGTTTTATTCACTACACCTTGGCCACTGCATACACCTATGCAGTAGGTGCTCAATAAATGTTGAAGATACGAGTAAACCTGATGGTTTTTATTGAATCTTTCCTAACACATGAAACTGGTTTTTTCCCATAATCGTTTAATTTATAAAAATGATTCTGGGCAGATTTTTTTAACCATCTTTTAGATTGAACTATAGTTAATCTGCGATGTTGTGTTAGTTTCAGGTGTACAGCCATATATATGTATATATATTATTCTTTTCCAGATTCGTTTCCATTATAGGTTATTACAAGATATTGTGGGAAAATTTTTTTTTATACATTTTCAAATGAACACTCATTTTGTAGTGTATTCTCTTGTTTGGTTTTATGCCTTTCTCTAAGTCCTGGTGAGTTTCTGCATTTGCCCCAATCTTTTGTTTTCATGGAATGCATTCATCATACTCAATAACTGGATTCCCTAGAAAGGCTCTACCAGAGTAAATGCCCAAAACTCTTCCATAAGGACATAAAATGGTGCAAAGGGATGCAATCAATGGCGTTAACTATTTTAGTAATCAGATGGCATGCTGAAAGATAAAATAAACAGACTTTGCAGTTAACCCTTATGGGTACTATGTGATATTGAATTAAGTTAGTTTAAAGAGAAATTGTAGAAATTGTGTTCATATTTTCATTTATTTATTGATAAAGAAATGTCCAGGTAGGGTGCTGTTTTATTGATTTAATACCTGTTTTCTTTTATTTATAATTTTTAACTGCAATATAGTTGATTTACAATGTTGTTTTAATTTCTGTTGTACAGAAAAATGATTCGGTTATACATACATACATTCTTTTCCACTATGGTTTATCATAGGCTATTGAATATAGTTCCCTGTGCTCTGCAGTAGCACCTTGTTGTTTATCCATTCTATATATAATAGTTAACATTAGCTAACCTCAAACTCCCACTCCATCCCTCCCCCAACCCCCTCCCCCGTGGCAACCACCAGTCTGTTCTCTATGTCTGTGAGTCTCTTTCTGTTTCATAGGTAGTTTCATTTGTGCCGTCTTTTAGATTCCACCTATAAGTGATATCCTATGGTCCATATCTGTTTTCTGATACAGAATTGTCCCAGACAGGATGCTGAAGATACTTCGGTGACGAACGAAACAAAAATCCTTACCCTTAGGGGTCTTACAATTAGTAAATGAGTTAATGAAGAATATAGTAAATAAACTAAAAAATATTTTAGAAAAATAGAATAGCAAGTGCTATTGAAACAGTTGATGTAGAGCAGGCGGGCTGCGGAATAGAAGTGTGGAGTTGTGGGCTGAAATTTTCACTAAGGTCTAAAGGCAGAAAGGGAAAGCAAAACGGGCATGACAGTTCTTGAAGGAAGAGTTGGAAGGAGTGAGGGAAGGAGCTACACAGATGTGGCGACCAAACAATGCGGAGACCCCAAGGCAGGAGTGAGCAGGTGTCTCCCAGGTAACCTCTGACTTGAAGGCAGGGAGGGTAGGAGAAATACAAGATGAGAACTCAGTGTGACAGGGTACCAGATATTTAAGTCTGTTTCGCTGACTACCTTGGGAAGCTACTGCAAAGCGTTGAGCAAGGCGGTTATCATCTGCTTACCTGTGTTGGGAAATGTCTCGGACACGTGCCCGAGTGGTGGAGACCAAGAATGCAGAAATTCATGGGGAAGAAAAATGGCGGCTCAGCCTTCAGGGCGATGCTGTTGACTTTGGTCAGAAGTGGTATCTGATCCTCAGAGTATTTCAAAGATTTAGCCAAAAGGATTCGTCTAACAGATGACATGCAGAATATGAGAGAGTGTAGACAGAAAGATGTCTATGGTTTTAGGAACCTATGAATTGTGCAGTTTCAAGAGCTCACAGCTAAAGTCAAAGCCCACACTTGTATAACCCTCTGGATGGGGATTGCTTTGAAATCCATAGTTTTGAAACAGGAAGGGGTATTACTGTTGTAAAATATTAGTGGCTGAATCATAGGTGTCATTGAAATTTTGTGTTATTCACGTCAAAGAAATGTATTTCACTTGAAAGCACGCTGACTTATTCACCCCAGCATTTTAGGGTTACACTTACTTTAAAAATCCTCTTCAGGTATATTCTAGAGAGCTTTGATATACAGATTCACGAAATCAGTGCCACCTTGCTATTTAATTAAATTGCAAAAAAAACTAGTGAGAGGTTCTGAAGAGAAATTGAAATATGTATTTGTGGTAGGTCAGCGGCAAATGGGCTGTTTACTAATGCTTGAAAATATGAAGATGCATTGCTCTGAAAATTGTTTGTTAATATTAATTCCTGGGTTGCTTTCCTTTTTTTACATCTACAATTCCTATTGAAAAGTGTATCAAGAAAATGTCTAACATTGCATATTCTTTAATTATTTCAGTTACAGATGAAAGAACTTAGGGAAGCAAGAAAATGAAGGCAAAAATATATTACAAAACTACTGGGTAATAATAAGCCAGCCAAAACCAACAACAGCATAAAATTAGATTAAAAACTGCTAGTTAAAAGAAACAGTGCACATAGATGAAATGAGTATTTTTAAAAAGGACTGTTCCCTGGTAACTTTGAAATAATTTTTATTTTAACCAAAAGCATATCAATACGAGCAAAATGAAAATAATTCATCTGGATAATGCAAACAAAAAAAAACCGAGAGGGGACTTCCCTGGTGGTGCAGTGGTTAAGAATCCGCCTGCCAATGCAGGGGATGCGGGTTCGAGCCCTGGTCCAGGAAGATCCCACATGCCACGGAGCACCAAAGCCCGTGCGCCACAACTACTGAGCTTGCGCTCTAGAGCCCGCATACCGCAGCTACTGAGCCTGCACGCCACAACTCTGAAGCCCGCGTTCCTAGAGCCTGTGCTCCGCAACAAGAGAAACCACTGCAGTGAGAAGCCTGTGCATGGCAACGAAGAGTAGCCCCTGCTCGCCACAACTAGAGAAAGCCCACGCACAGCAATGAAGACCCAACGCAGCCAAAAGAAAACAAAACAAAGAAAAAAACAGAAAATTCTATTGACCCTTCATCCATTTTTTTATTCTAAGGAGGCTTTAACATACAGTCATCAGTATTGGAAAGTATTTGCAGGAGAGAGGAGCATGGCTTCATAGCAATAGGTCAAAGATAGAAATGGGGATCTCTTTAATATCAAAATTAAGTTTCCCCTGAATATGCACTGTCCTGTAAGAACTTGAAAACATATTTAAAATGTATTATTGGGGCTTCCCTGGTGGCGCAGTGGTTGCGCGTCCGCCTGCCGATGCAGGGGAACCGGGTTCGCGCCCCGGTCCGGGAAGATCCCACATGCCGCGGAGCGGCTGGGCCCGTGAGCCATGGCCGCTGAGCCTGCGCGTCCGGAGCCTGTGCTCCGCAACGGGAGAGGCCGCAGCAGAGGGAGGCCCGCATACCACACACAAAAAAAATAAAATTAAAAATAAAATAAAATAAAATAAAAATAATAAAAATAAAATGTATTATTGATACAAATGTATTAAAATATATTAAATTGTATATTAAACATGTAGCAGGGGCATGTTTCTAAATTTATAGTATTCCATCAGATAATAATTTTCATAGGTATAAGTAATGCAAACATTTCCCAAGAATGTACAGCACATTGACAGCTTGGGAGAAACTGTTTCTCTACTCCTAAAAGTTATTATATCTGCATCAAAAAAAGAAAAAATCATGAGAGCCAACTAAATAAACCATTTGAGTTTGAATATCTCATATTATGCCAAAAATATGGCTCACTTTGCTCTTATTTTTTCATATTACTCGTCAAAATATACTAAAATTTATCTGTGTGAAGGACAAGAAAAAAACTTTGAGTTGAGAATATACTGATTTATATATTTAATATATAGACATGGCTGAATAAATACAAGGACAATTTTAATAATACTCTTAGGCACTCATTAACCTTTTCATTAAAGTTAATGGAACTTTGTTTTTGGGGACAACACATGGAATAAGTAGTCATGTATGAGCAAGGCAAAAGAAAAAAAAGTATAATGAAAATTTCCCAGTGGAATTCATTTAAATATCCCAGTTGAAAACTACCATAATTTCAAAATCACTTAGTTCTAGCAAAATCATCTAAGAAGTGTGAAGTTTCAAAAGTTGCTTATAAAGAAGGTAAAGAAAACTGTTTTCATGGATAGTGATATTATAGACACAATAGACCGGTTTTCAGTCCTATTTTTGAAGAATAACTCATTTTTTTCAGGAACCACTCAGTTATTAATGGTTTGCTTTAGCCAGCAAATAAGATACTCTTATACTTTCTTTTACCTTTTACAGTCTTTATTCATTCATTTTCTTGTTCATGGATATAATTTTTAAAGGGCACTCAGACTTTCTAAGTACCCTTGAAAAATAAATATATTGAAAAATCTTTTGATAAATTAGAAATTTTTAACTCATTCATTTGATGTAAAATGGATTGGAGAAATTTGGGAAGTTGGTAATTTTATTCCTTTGCCCACAGCAACAGATAGTGAAAATCAGACACAAAACAATACAATGAAAAGAAATAGCCATAAGTTCAAGTATATGGAGATGATAAACATAAAATATATTTGTTGTCAAATATTCAGGGAATTTAAAAACTCATAGAATAGGAAACTTCTTTTTTTAATATAAATTTATTTATTTACTTATTTATTTTTGGCTGCGTTGGGTCTTCGTTGCTGTGTGCAGGCTTTCCCTAGTTGCGGCGAGCGGGGGTTATTCTTCGTTGCGGTGCACGAGCTTCTCATTGCAGTGCCTTCTCTTGTTGCAGAGCACGGGCTCTAGGCACGCGGGCTTCAGTAGATGTGGCGTGTGGGCTCAGTAGTTGTGGCGCCCGGGCTTAGTTGCTCTGCGTCATGTGGGATCTTCACTGACCAGGGCTCAAACCCGTGTCCCCTGCATTGGCACTCGGATTCTTAACCACTGCGCCCCCAGGGAAATCCCTAGGAAACTATTCTTATCTTCAAATACATGCTTACTGTTTTTATTGCTCCTCAAAATAAGGATTATATTTCCGTTTAGATGTACAGTCTCATTTTTAAATTAAAATATCACACTAATTTTATCATGTCACTAACGATTCTTCCATTCCATGATTTTAATAGCTACGAATGAGTCCCTCCAAGGCATGGACCATAGTTTTGGCAATTGAGGTGGTGTGTCAGTCTGGGTGCAATCAGGGAAGCAGACCCAGGGATGCCTCTTTACACAGTGCTGAGAGTGGGTTAGCGCACCCTATAAGGCTGTCATTTTTAATATCTGACTTTGGCTCTTGAAGTCTACAGTTAGAAGAAGCAGATAAATGTCAAGTGGAGAGAAATAGAGCAAACAGAAACCCACAAGCACACATTTGCACATTACAGAAGCACCAGAAGGGGTCAACTCATCCATTATATTGGGACTGTAATAATACCTACAATATAGCATAGTTGTAAGGACTAAACAAATTGTTAGGATGCCACCTGGTATAAAGGATAGTCCCTTTTCAGTACAAGCAGTGCTAATACCGGACCTGTAGTCCTGGTGTTGGCGGCTGTAGGGTTAGTAGTAATGACTTGGTGAAACCACTCTTCACAAAGCATGTTCCTACCAATACTACCAACAGGACACGGGAGATTCCCTCCCCTCTTATCAAGCAAAGGCTGGCATGAACGTCTCCGTTTCTCCCCATTCCCTAAAATAATTCCCATCTTTTAAAAGCCTTCTTTAAATTAAGCTCTGTTTAAACATCAGCTATATTTCAAAGGCTTACATTAATCTTCAAACTCTTACACAAAGGAAGACATCGACTGTTCTGAGAATGATAAGGAATTGACTTGTTTATGATTAGAAAACACACATCAGGTGTTTGAATATTTTGAGTGAGAAAAATGTCAGAAACATATCTTTTGGGTACTTATTCATTTTCTAACATACGTATGATTTTTTTTTCTTCTTTGATATTTGGTAGGGCATTTGGAATGTCAAAAATATACCGTAGTCCAATCTGACCCTCAATTAATTTTTTAAAATCTTTGGAAATAAGCCTGATAACCAAAGATCACCACTGGAGCCAACATTTGAATATACCATGGACAGAAGACTCACATAATCTTGGGGAGCACATGGAGTGATGATGTGAAATTTTAAATAAATGTCTAAAAATATGTCTCAACCTTTTCAGGTGGGAACATTTGTTTGCAACAGAGATGACTGCTCACCTAGAATCTAGCACCTGCAGACCCACCCAAAAAACCCGCTGGGGATTAGGGCCCCAGCGATTCACGTTTACAGTAACTGTTCTAAAGCATTTAGGAAACCAACTGCACATTTTACATAAAATAAGATGCATTTAGATCGATGGCTCCTAGATTTTGTCAAAGCTTTCTATAGTTCAAACACTTTTGTAGAAAGAGCAACACTGAGTCAGGTTTTGTATGAGATCAGTTAACTGGGTATTGATCTCACCAGGTTAATGTTTCCTTTCTTTTTTTTGCCATGCCACGTGGCATGCGGGGTCTTACTTCCCCTACTAAGGGATGGAAACTGTGCCCCCTGCAGTGGAAGCACGGAGTCTTAACCACTGGATCGCCAGGAAAGTCCCAGTTTAATTTTTTTCAGGAAGTGTTGGTAAAAGAATTTTGGCCACTTGTGTCATCCAACTTATTTTAAAGTTATGTCTGTAACAAAAAGTTTTACAGACTGTTTAAATTTCTGATACTGAAATGAGACACATGTGAAAAGTGGAGAACTCTCAAGGAATTCAAAGGGAAGATGTCCAGAGATAAAAGATGAGATTATGAAAAGAAGGACACCAGGAATCCTTTCTTGCCATGGTTATTAGCAAGCATGGGGGAAAATAGTACTGGGATTTGACAGTGCAGGCATTTGCTTCCCATACCAGGCAGTACTGGGGACCTCTGTGTGGACTAGGAACCTGCAAGAGGTCTGGCTTTTTGTGCATTCAGAGAAATTGCTTTGGAGAAGCATTGTCACAAACCATGTGGACTTCAATTTCTAAGCTCCCTTCCTTGTTGAGAATCCAAGGCTAAGCATCTCACAGGTGTCCAGGGCCAGTCCCGAGAGGCCATCCATTTTCTCTAACTTTCTTTTAGGACTGGTGAGGGAGGAGGCGTGTGTATGTGTTGAGTTTGAAGGGCTATCCAGCTTGTATTTAAAACACATTTTTGGTGCAAGCACCAAAAGTTTTCTCTAACAAAACCTTTGCTCTTATTGCATCTTACTTCCATTTTTCATTCTCAACCCCTTGACAAAATTAACTTTTGTCTTTAGAATATAATTTATGGGCTATTGCTTTGGCTTGTGTGTGTATACATAAGTACATGTATGCATATATATGCAGATAGATGGATGGATAGATGAATAGATGCATGATTGGATGGATGGACAGAGGGATGGATGGATGGATGATAGATAGTGAGAGAGAGAGAATTTGTATTTTCCTCTTTTCTCATAGTGAATTTGTTATCATCCACAATACAACCCTTGGAGGAATCTCAAAACCCACGTTTTCCAAACTATAGTCAGAATGTTTGAATACACATTCCCATCATAGAATGCCTCTCCATGAACTCTTACAGAGAAATCTTGCCTCACAGTTTTAAACAGTGTCTCTTTTCAGTTTGTCTAGCCCTATTTAAAATACACACTTTTGGTGCAAGCACCAAATGTTTTCTTTAACAAAACCTTCGCTGTCATTGGATTTACTTCCATTTCCCACTCTCAGTCCTTTGGTGAAGTTAACTTTTTTCTTTAGATCATAATTTATGGGCCATTGCTGTGGCGTGTTTGTGTGTGTTCATAAATACGGTTGACCCTTGAACCTCACAACATGGGGGGTTAGGGGTGCCAACCATCTGTGCAGTCAGAAGTCCACGTATAATGTGTAGTTGGCTCTCTGTATCCACAGTTCCAAATCCATAGAGTCAAAAAATTGCAAATTATGTAGTACTGTAGTATTTACTATTGAAAATAATCTGCATATAAGTGGATTCGCAGAGTTGAAACCCACTTTGTTCAAGGGTCAACTGAACATTTATGCATATATATATATATAGATTGATAGTTGGATGAATAAATGATTGTATAGATGATAGATGGAAGGATGGATGATTGAATGGTTGGATGGATGGATGCATAGACAGATTGATGATTGGATGGATGGATGGATAGATGGATAATAAGATGGATGGATTATTGGATAGATGGATGGATGAATAAATGATTGTATGGCTGGATAGATGGAAGGATTGATGATTGGATGGAAGGATGGATCGTGAACAAGAGAGATAGACAATTAGATTTTTCTTTTTTCTCACAGTGGATTTGTTATATATCATCCATTACGACCCTTAGAGGAATCTGAAATCCCAAGTTTTCCACTCTGTAGGGTCAGAATGTTTGAATACATATTTCCATCATAGAATGCCTCTCCACGTAATCTTATAGAGAAATCTGGCTTCACAGTTTTAAATGGTGTCTCTTTTCAGTTTGTCTAGCCACTTGCTACTCCATGACATCAGTCTGAATTATCACTCAGGAGCAGGGTAGAAAGAGACCCCGCCCCAGATATATAGAATCAGAATCTGCATTTCGTCAGTGATCTGGGTGCACATTATGTTTGAGAAGCACTGTTATCTTGTGTGTAAGTCAGCTCTAGGTCACAAACATGCAGGAGTAGTCATCCAGCATATTCGGAAAAATATTAGGTGAAATAAAAGACAACCTAAGGCCAAAGTCACAGAAAAAAGGTGTGTCCTGGTGGGAGTTGATAGTCACCTAAATCAATCTAACACTCTGCAAAGGTGAATGCATTATATAATTCTTCAGGATGAGAGGATGGCTCGTGAGGTCTGCCAACCTTGAATGATTATCCTGCCTGGCTTTATGTCTGTCGTTTATTATGTATGCCTCAATCTTCTCACTGAATTACGGTGGTGTGTTTGGATGTCTGCCTCTTGGGCTGCAGGTGGGAGATATTTGAGTATGGAAACTGCATTTGAGACTGCCTGGATGGGGAGCTATAAAATATACTGAATTGAAATAAATGTCACATTTTATTTAGTGTTTGTTAAAAAAAAAAAAAAAGTAAAAGACAGTAGCTGATGTCTTCTGAATCCCTCCATGCTCCGTGAAAACCACAGCATCATACACAGCTTACCTGAAAGGCTATTAACGCTGAGGTGTCAGCTTCAACACCTGGGTCTCTGCCTTTAGCTGGCAAGCTGTGCATCTGCCCATGAACTTGCATACAATTGCACTTGAAAAGCTGTTTCCAAGTCAAGTCAAGAATACTCTGAAACAAGCGACCATATGTGGTTGCTCCATTTTCTGTAT
The DNA here is from genome assembly GCF_002837175.3 of Physeter macrocephalus. Lineage (NCBI taxonomy): Eukaryota > Metazoa > Chordata > Mammalia > Artiodactyla > Physeteridae > Physeter > Physeter macrocephalus. The sequence continues at coordinate 149,471,874 of NC_041220.1, read as the reverse complement.
CAGACACTTGATACTTCCCTTTCCATGGGAATCCACAGTATGATTCTATAGAGACTAAATTGTATCAACATTGAAAGATACAAACATATTTTGAAAAGTTCTAAAGCAGGAGATAATGAAGATCTGTACCCACCCCTATCATTGTAGCTATAACTACATGGCAGGGGCTAGCATCCTTCTCTGCCATGCTTCTTCGTAATTCTTATTATTCAAGGTGACAGCAAGTTCATTCCTTTAGTAGTGTCTTGTCTGACTGTACTCCAGGGAGCTGAATTATGCTCTCCCCACCCCCAATATGTCTATGTCATAACATTTCAAACCTGTGAATATATTACTTTACATGGTCAAAGGGACTTTGCAGATGTGGTTATCTTGAGGATCTAGAGATGGGGAGATCCCCAGGGATCCAGCTGGGCCCAAAGTCATCACGAGGGTCCTTTTGAAAGGGAGGCAGGGGGCTCCAGTCCTAGAGAAGATGTGAGGACTCACAAAGAAGTCAAAAAGGGAGGTTTGAAGATGCTGTGCTGCTGGATTTGAAAATGGATCAAGAAGCCAGAAGCGAAGGGAGGCATATCACTTATACGTGGAATCTAAAAAAATGACAGAAACAAGCTCCTTTACAGAACAGGCATGTGGGATAAACAGACACACAGAACCATATATCCAAAAGATCAACAACAAGGCCCTACTGTAGAGCAAAGGGAACTCTATTCAATATCTTGTAATAACCAAAAATAGAAAACAATCTGGAAAAAATTGATGTGTGTGTATAGATATGTATATAAATATATATCTGAATCACTTTTCTGTACACCTGAAACCAACACAATATTATAAATCAACTCTGCTTCAATTGAAACACAAAGATACAGAATTATTCCCTCACTACAAAGATCTACCTAGTGCAAACCTTTCACATTCTCAGGCTCCCACGATCTCCCACCTCTGACGAGCATGCATCTCTTCTTCATCTCTATAACTTTGTCATTTCAAAAATGTCACAGCAGGGAAGCATACCAACTTCTTAACGTGAGAAGTAGAGCTTTTTCACTCAGTGGGTGACTCTTGTTTTTATTTTATGTTTCTTTTTGGAAGCGTGGTGCAGAAGTTAAACCCAGGGGACTCAAGGGGAGAGGGTCTGTCTGGACTATGACACTTAGGAGAGAGAGTCACCCAGCTGTCTCACCCTTGAATTTCTTATCTATAAAATGGGGATAACGGTGTCCTCACAGAATGGTATGAGGATTGAACGAATTAATGCGTGTCAGTCTCTGATTAGACTGTTGGTTACAAGGTAAGACATCAATTAAAATGAGATGTTTTACTATGGAAAACTGTGGAGGTTCCTCAAAAAATTAAAAATAGAACTACCATATGATCCAGCAACTCTGCTCCTGGGTAGCTATCTGAAAGAAACAAAATCACTATCTCAAAAAGCCATCTAAACCCCTATGTTCATTGCAGCATTATCTACAATACCCAAGATACAGAAACAATCAAAGTATCCATCTGACAGATGAATGGATAAGGAATATGTGGTATATCTATATACTGCAATATTAATCGTCCATTAAAAAAGAGGACATCCTGCCATTTTCAACAACATGGATGGACCTTGAGGGCATTACATTTAGTGAAATAAGTCAGAAAAAGAAAAATACTTTATGATTTCAGTTTTATGTGTAATCTATAAAACAAACAAGCAAACAATCTGTAGATTGCTTTGGGTAGTATAGTCATTTTTACAATATTGATTCTTCCAATCTGAGAACATGATCTATCTCTCCATCTATATGTATCATCTTTAATTTCTTTCATCAGCATCTTATAGTTTTCTGAGTACAGGTCTTTTACCTCCATAGGCAGGTTTATTCCTAGGTATTTTGTTCTTTTAGTTGCAATTGTAAATGGGATTTTTCCCTTAATTTCTCTTTCTGATCTTTTGCTGTTAGTGTATAGGAATGCAAGAGATTTCTCTAAATGTTTGATAGAATTCGCCTGTGAAGCCATCTGGTCCTGGACTTTTGTTTGTTGGGAGTATTTAAAATCACAGATTGAATTTCAGTGCTTATAATTGGTCAGTTCGTATATTCTATTGCTTCCTGTTTCAGTCTTGGAAGGTTGTACTTTTCTAAGAATTTTTCCATTTCTTCCAGATTGTCCATTTTATTGGCATATAGTTGCTTATAGTCATCTCTTATCATCCTTTGTATTTCTGTGGTGTCAGTTGTAACTTTCCTTTTTCATTTCTAATCTTATTGATCTGAGTCCTCTCCATTTTTTTCCTGATGAGTCTGGCTAAAGGTTTATCAATTTTGTTTGTCTTCTCAAAGAACCAGCTTTTAGTTTCATTGATCTTTGCTATTGTTTTCTTCATTTCTATTTCATTTATTTCTGCTCTGATCTTTATGATTTCTTTCCTTCTACTAACTTGGGGTTTTGTTTTTTTGTTGTTATTGTTCTTTTTCTTGTTGCTTTAGATGTCAGGTTAGATTGTTTATTTGAGATTTTTGTTTCTTGAGGTGAGATTGAGTTGCTATAAATTTCCCTCTTAGAACTGCTTTTGCTGCATCCCATAGGTGTTGGGTCATTGTGTTTTCTTTTTTTAAAAATAAATTTATTTATTTATTTATGGCTGTGTTGGGTCTTTGCTGCTGTGTGCAGACTTTCTGTAGTTGCAGTGAGCGGGGCCTACTCTTCGTTGCAGTGCGCGGGCTTCTCATTGCAGTGGCTTCTCTTGTTGCAGAGCACGGGCTCTAGGCACGTGGGCTCTAGAGGGCAGGCTCAGTAGTTGTGGCACATGGGCTCAGTTGTTTCACGGCATGTGGGATCTTCCCAGACCAGGGCTCGAACCTGTGTCCCCTGCATTGACAGGTGGATTCTTAACCACTGTTCTGCCAGGGAAGCCCCCGTAGTGTTTTCATTGTCATTTGTTTCTAGGTATTTTTTGATTTCCTCTTTGATTTCTTCAGTGATCTCTTGGTTATTTAGTAGCATATTGTTTAGCCTCCATGTGTTTGTGTTTTTTACAGTTTTTTTCCTGTAATTGATTTCTCATCTTATATCATTGTGGTCAGAAAAGATGCTTGATATGTTTTCAATTTTCTTAAATTTACCAAGCCTTGATTTGTGACCCAAGATGTGATCTGTCTTGGAGAATGTTCTGTGTGCATTTGAGAAGTGTATTTTGCTGCTTTCAGATAGTATGTGCTATCAATATCAATTAAGTCTATCTGGTCTAATGTATCATCTAATGCTTCTGTTTCCTTATTAATTTTCTGTCTGGATGGTCTGTCCATTTGTGTAATTGGGAACGACACTTTTTTGTATTTAAAAGTTGCTAAGACAGTAAATGTTAAAAGTTCTCATCACTGCGAAAAACGATGTGTGGTGATTTATGTTAACGAAACACATTGTGATGATCATTTTGCTTATATACTTTATCAGATCATTATGCTGTACACTGAAAACTAATACCATGTGGTATGTTAACTATATCTCAATAGATAGATAAATAAATAAACTATTTCATGAGCACAATGCTCTTTCTAAATAGATAGATGATAGATCATAAATAAATGATAGATGGGTAGATAGAGAGACTGATGGATGGATGGACAGATAGAAGGATGGATAGATAGATACGTATATATGATCTTAAATATACATATTTCCTGTTGATTGATGCTTAATAATCTAGTTTGATTGAGTACATGGTAGGAGACTCAAACCTTGTAGTTTAACCCATTTTTCCATTTGAGAAGGGAGGGTGTATGGTCAGCCCATTTGCGATGGCTGTTGTCATCTTTCTGTCCATCCCCTGCTTGACCAGACGCTGCTTCACTCACATCCTTTTAATGATAGGGCTTAATCTGTAACTGCCTCTGTGCTTACCCCCTGCCCCAGCCGCTGGTTTCCTTGGTAACTGTTGAGCCAGCTTTCCAATCCCCCTGTAAATGGTAGCCTCCTTCCCCCCTGAGGAGCAAAGATTGTTTCCATGTCCTTTCCGTCATCTGCCACACACGGTCCGTTGTCACTCCAGGACCTTGTTTCAGATGTGTAAGGTCCGCCATCTGTTAAACCACTGATGTCTCTGTTGCTGACCACAGGCTCTTTCTTCCGTTTCCAGGCCAGGCAAGTATAGGGCTTGCAGGAATGAGGGGTGCAGCCCAACAGAAGTCAAATGGAATTAAAACCTCCACTGCTGTACAAAAGGTAAAAATTGCCTCTATTTTAGGTAGATTCATACGGTGCCTTTCTAGTCAACTCCTAAACATTCATATGTGTTTACTATTGAGAACTTAGAACACAGCATAGTATAAGTATGTGTAGGAAAATCACGTCCTGTTTTTAAAAAACGACCTGCCTTTCTGTTCTGTCTCTGCTGTGTGTAGGACACAAAGCTAGCTGGGATTGTGTGACTTTTTTTCTCTCCTCATTATTTAACACCTTCTGATAAACAGAACCCAGGCACAATTCATCACGCAACACAAGCTGACAAAGCTCAGCTGGAAACGTTTAAAACACAGCCTCTGTGAAGGAGAAAACTGTATAGCTCTGGACATGCAAAATTGGGGCCATGATCTAGTTTAAATAATTTCTTTTTCTAAAGCCTGCCAGACACATTACTGTAAAATACATCATTTGCACTTACACTGGTAATTAAAAAATGCCAGCCTGTAATCTAAAGATGTAAAAGGGAGGGAAAAATCTTGCTTGTTTCCCCTGCAGTTCAAACATGACTTTGTCCTTATCCCAACATTTCAAAAAAGGCAACTGTGTGTGAAATCTACATAAATCATCTACTAATACAGGAGTTATGCTCTATAAAAATTTAAAATACATCAACGTTGAGACTTAAAATAGTCAAATTTATCTGGACAATATGGAAGAGAACATTACAAATTAACAAGATACCTGAAATAGAAAGAATTTCCTTGTTATCAGTTTACTTCCAAGAGCAGAAAGTAACCAGGTATAGATCATTAAAAGATTTCTTAGTAGGTTCACTTAGAAGGCAGTTTATGAAAGTGAAAGACAATTTAATATTAACAGACCAGTCAGCCCTTGAGATTGAGTTAAGATTTCTATGGTTCTTTTGTTCTTAAGATAGTTTAACTATTCTTCTTAACTCATGTTATTAATTTTCAAGCAATTTGTTGAAAAAAACTGTATAACCATCAGCCCAAATCCTCTTTAAATTTTTCCAAATGTGTCATTCATTAAATCTAAGTTAACTAGTTGTTTGGCTTAGATATTACTAATGAATGAATGATTTGCAGATGTCATTTTTTTAGGTGGCTCAAGGCTTATTTAATTGAGCTGAGATGTGACTTTCCATCTTTGATTTTTTAAAATTAATTAATTAATTTATTTATTTTTGGCTGTGTTGGGTCTTCATTGCTGCACGCGGGCTTTCTCTAGTTGCAGCAAGCGGGGGCTACTCTTTGTTGCAGTGCACAGGTTTCTCATTGCGGTGGTTTCTCCTGTTGTGGAGCATAGGCTCTAGGCGTGTGGGCTCTGTAGTTGTGGCACACTGGCTCAGTAGTTGTGGCTTGTGGCCTCAGTAGTTGCAGCACACAGGCTCACTAGTTGCAGCACGCGGGCTCTAGGGCACGTGGGCTCCAGTAGTTGTGGCTCATGGGCTCTAGAGCACAGGCTCAGTATTTGTGGCTCGTGGGCTTAGTTGTTCCGCGGCATGTGGGATCTTCCTGGACCAGGGATCAAACCCGTGTCCCCTGCATTGGCAGGCAGATTCTTAACCACTGTGCCACCAGGGAAGTCCCCATCTTCGATTTTTTTTTTAAAGTAACAATCTAGCTTTTAATTTTTTTTAATCACAGGCATCTGCTAGAGCTATCTAAGAAAAAAAGTAAAAGTCTACAATCTTATTTTCTCATTATTTCTCTTAACAAGCTCTTCAGCTTTGTGACACTGGTGTGTGAACATATGTAATGCTTTTTTGATGCTTGAAGCATATGCATTTTTAGTTTTCATTTTCTTTACTAAAATATTCTTTTAATTGTTGGAAATTTACATCCTTGTCCTTGCAAGGCTGTTTTTTTTTCTGGTATAAAAGTATTATTTTCCTATTCAGAGTGCATTTATAAGTATTTTATGAGATATTCCTTTTTTTTTTTTAACAAATAAATGATTAAGTATATAATCCCTCGTTATTAACTATAGTCACCATGCTGTGCATTCAGTCCTCAGAATTTACTCTTGAAAGTAGCTGGGAGTAGATCTTAACTGTTTTCACCACCAAAAATAAAAAAAATTATAAAGTTAACTATGTGAGGTAATGGATATGTTAATTATCTTGATCTTGGTAATAACTCCACAATATACATGTGTATCAAACCACCACATTACACACTTTAAATGTACACAATTATATTTGTCAATTATTCCTCAGTAAATTTTTTACAAAAATAAAAAATGCATCAAATGATTTAAGTTTCCAATGCTTCACCTTTGACAAGGCAAATCTGCATAGGAAAACCAACGGAGGAAGTCCTTTGTCACAAACAAATCCCTTCCTGTCCCCAAGCCCACAAAGCTCCCCCTCACTATTTTTTTGCCCTTTAAACTGATACAACAGGGATATTGACTTTCCCTCCAGAATTAACCCTATTTTCATGTCTCTCAAGAACCAGTCTTTACTACCAAGAATTGCCGACTTATGTCGATAACTTGTCTTTTTAAGTGACACATTCCTGTTTTGCCGTTTCTACCAGGACATGCATATTCATTGGTAAATTAAAATAAAGCGAGAAAGCTTCCCCACAGGTATGCAGATGTTTTGTAAGAGAGCCACCTTGAACACACTGCTTCATCCTCGCCTTGGTATCAATACTTGCAGATATGCATCCTCTCCATCAGAGGTGCTTTGCTGTTCGCCTCAAGTTTGATACATTGCGGTGCTTGCCTAGTCTATTATCCAGTCATATCGTAGACACGATATGACTCTTAGGAAAAGTATGGTTCAGAAGTCGGTAAACTTTAATATCATCCTTAACATCCTCTTTAGTAAAATCATGCCATCATTTGCAGATGTGAAATAGGGTGGACTTTTTATGAGGGTTCTGGGATGTTTCTCATGTCCCTTGCAGTGAATTAATTAGTTCTGCTCATTTGAAGTCCGATGGCTTAATTGTACTTTCTCCAGTCAGGTGAAGTCCAGTCACTTTTAATATCTGCCCATAAGGAAGCATGATGGCGGGTCATTTCTCTTTCCTGGATTGAAGTGACTTGGGATATTCTATGATCTGAAAGACTTGTCCAATATTAATTATAAGCTACTTGAAGGTCACGGGAGACCTGAGGAAAGTTTGGCCATGGGGATGGTGGTAGAGACTGAGGATTCCTCTGAGTCTGTAACCACGGGATATTCTTTCTTTGTAAATTTTTAATAACATCTTAATGACCAATTTATTAATGCCTAAGTTAACAGTGAACGCAAAATCTGTTAACGGCCTTTGGCCATAGCAAACAGCCCATGTATCAGGTGAAGTGCTGAATTGGTTCTGTGCTTCTATAGCTGGGGATTCTTATTCATCACAGTCAGCAGTGTTCTTTCTCCAAGGTTATCCCCCCAAAAGATCCTACCCTGTGTTCCTGGAGTGTTTGAGTGAGCTGGACATACCATGAGCACTAAGATTACAGGGTGCTTAGCCTGTGTCTGGATGTTAACACTTACTGGGTTATATCGGTGTTAAAAGTATACCTGCCCTGGGATTCTCAATTTCCATTTTTAAGACTCTGTCATCTGGGATAGAGGTGTTCCCACAGTGAACAGAGTGTACACAGTATGGGTATAGAATATACGTTCACACAGAGGAGTACAGAGCTGCAAGGTGCAATAAAATAGCCTATGAGCACGTATTTCCATGAACACTGCAAATGTGTCTGTTCCAAACATAGCCATGCTCTGAATCTAAAATCTAAAATTTAGATTGGGTTTGACATATATACATTATATACATATATACATTACTATATCTAAAATAGATAACTAATGAGAACCTACCGTATAGCACAGGGAACTCTGCTCAGTGCTCTGTGGTGACCTAAATGGGAAGGAAATCCAAAAAAGAGGGGATAGATGTATGACCGATTCACTTTGCTGTACAGCAGAAACTAACACGGCAATGTGAAGTAGCTATACTCCATTAAAAGTCAATAAAAATAAATAAATAAAACACACTGAATGTCAGAGACTTCGTAGGAAAGAAAGAACATAAAATATCTCATTCACAATGTCTTATAGTGATTGCATATTCCACTATTTCATATATATTGGGTTCAATCAAATATATTTTAAAAATTAATTTTTCCCATTCTTTTCTTTCATGCGGCTGTTTGAAAATTTGACCTTATCTATATGGCTAACATTCTACTTCTCTTGGCTGTGCTGGGATACAGGATATATACTTAGATTTTATTACAATAGCTTTTATTGAAATTACATACAGATTTTATTTTATTTTATTATTATTATTTTTTTTAATTTATTTTTTTGTGTGTGGTATGCGGGCCTCCCTCTGTTGCGGCCTCTCCCGTCGCGGAGCACAGGCTCCGGACGCGCAGGCTCAGCGGCCACGGCTCACGGGCCCAGCCGCTCCGCGGCACGTGGGATCCTCCCAGACCGGGGCGCGAACCCGGTTCCCCTGCATCGGCAGGCGGACGCGCAACCACTGCGCCACCAGGGAAGCCCCAGATTTTATTTTTATTGCTTGTTACAGCTAAAAATTTTAAGCAAGTGACCTGTCCATCACTGTGAAAATGGTTAAACCAAGCATGCCACATCCATACCATTAGAATCTTCAAAGTGAGTAAGGAAAATGGCATCGATTCCTATCTCGAGACATGAGAAGTTTTCTAAATTTCAGTGTCTGATGGAAAACAAAAAGAGACCCAAACAGGACATAAAGTGGGGTAGTGTTATGACCGAAAATTGTATTCAGCTTTTCCAGAAAAACAAAACCTGATTTGGGGGCTACCTCCTGAGGGCTCCCATCCCATATTTACTGAGTCAGAGACTGTCAAATTGTCCCCCAACACGTTACGGAAGACGCAGATTTCCCATCTCCACCTCCACAGATTCATCCTGAGAAGTCCTTGTCTCGCTCAGGTAACCTCCAAGTTCGCGTGCTCCGTGGTGGGGATCATGGCAGAGAGCGATTTCCCTTCTTCTCTGCTCAGCGGGCAAGGGCTCTCCTCTGGAGCCTTCCCTGGCTGGACAGGGCTTTCCTCTTACCAGGAGCTGGTAACCAGGTAGAAGCGATCCTGTTCGTGCTGACCTCAAAGTCCTGCACATCTTATACTCCATTCTGCATCTGGGCCCTTTCCAGCTAAGGGTCTCTTCTCCCGACTTTCAGACACCACCTATGAAGCTGAGCAGCCTTGACTGCACCCCCAAATCATGGCCTTCTCGCCTGTCTCTCTTCATCTTGATCCTTCCTAGCCATCCAGTTTCGATCTCATCCCTAAGGTCAGTTTCTCGGGGTGATCTACCCTCAGTGCTCCCGGAGTGCATCACATCAACTTGAAATGAGAATCCCATTTCCTCATTAAGATGTCCTCTTCCTAACACTTACTACTCCACGTTGTAGTGATATATGTCATAATGTAAATAAATGAGGTGTCTTCAGAACTCATATGGTTAAGGACAATGCTATATTTCTTTTCTTTTCTTTTTTCATATTTATTGGAGTATAATTGCTTTGAATTGCTTTTTTCTTTTCTTTCTTTTCTTTTTAATTTTCTTCATTTTATTTTTGGCTGCCTTGGGTCTTCGTTGCTGCACGCGGGCTTTCTCTAGTTGCGGCGAGCGGGGGCTACTCTTCATTGCCGTGCATGGGCTTCTCGTTGCGGTGGCTTCTCTTGCTGTGGAGTACGGGCTCTAGGTGTGCGGGCTTCAGTAGTTGTGGCCCACAGGATCAGTAGTTGTGGCGCACGGGCTTAGTTGCTCCGCGGCACGTGAGATCTTCCCGGACCAGGGCTCGAACCTGTGTCCCCTGCATTGGCAGGCGGATTCTTAACCACTGCGCCACCAGGGAAGTCCCCATATGTTCTTGTTTAAAAAAATTTAATTTAATAGTGGACTATAGTTGATTTAGGATGTTGTGTTAGTTTCAGGTGTACAGCAAAGTGATTCTGTTAGTTTGTTTTTGGGTTGTTGTTTTTTTTCATCTTTATTGGAGTATAATTGCTTTACAGTGGTGTGTTAGTTGCTGCTGTATAACAAAGTGAATCAGCTATATGCATACATATATCCCCATATCTCCTCCCTCTTGCGTCTCCCTCCCACCCTCCCCATCCCACCCCTCTAGGTGGTCACAAAGCACTGAGCTGATCTCCCTGTGCTATGCAGCTGCTTCCCAATAACTATCTATTTTACATTTGGTAGTGTATATATGTCAGTGCTACTCTCTCACTTCGTCCCAGCTTCCCCTTACCCCCCTGTGTCTTCTTTTCTTTTACTTTAAAACAAAAGAAACGTATTCCCTTACAGTCCTGGATGCCAAATGTCCATAAAGGGTATCACTGAGCTACAGTCAAGGTGTTGGCAGGGTCTTGTTCCTTCGGGATGCTCCAAGGGAAAATCTGGTCCTTGCTTTCTCCAGCTTCTGTTGGCAGCCGTTGCCCTGTGGCTTGTTGCTTAAGTGTGCAGTTTGAGGCCGTTTATTTCCTATTACTGACACATGGGCAGTGATTGAATGAGCCATTCAAATCTTCCAACTGCTTCTCTGGTGGAATATAGTTTGTTTCCTTTGTGGATTTGCCTCTGTGGTGCTTCCATGGATGTGCTGGTTCCTGTAGCATCAAGAATATTCTGGAATTGTTCAAACTCAAGAAGTCATCAGAGGAATAGCCAATTGTAGGAGATCTCTTTGGTTTCCAGAATCTGCAATAATAGTTCTTCAATAAGCAAATTTGCTTCTTCAGTTAGATGTCTCAGCGGTAAATGATGAAGATTCAAGTCCCTCTTGCACAGGAATATTGATGCTTCCCTTAGGTTGTATCTGTGGACCTTGGGGCCAGAGTGAAGTTTTCTGAAAGTGAAGAAGTGATGATAATGATGAAGATGATGGTGGTAATGATGAATGCTGACTTTTTTGAACAATATAATTGCATGAAGTGTCCAAACCTTTCAAGAGACAGCTAACAACATAACATTTAAAAGGAGAGTCAGGGAGGGGAAAATTTCCCTTTACCCCTTGTGAGTTATTGTAGCTGGACTAATAATAAAAATGACCCAAGATAGAGTAACAGGAGCAAAAGAAACACATTTCAGTTCATGCGCACAGAGGTCTCCTAGAAATGAGACCTAAGAAGTGGCCAAAGCAGGCAGTGTTTTAGACAAAGGAATAAATTTGTGAGGAATTGATAGGACAAAGAAATTTGGGTTTTGGGTGCTTAGATAGTGGAGAATCTAAATCGAGTTTGGGCTTGGGGTGGCCAATTAAAGAAAGAACAAGGTTTCTGTATACAGGGTTCTTACCCCAAACTCCCTGTCTCTGGGGATAAGGGTGTCCTTTTACCTCTAGATGCAGGGAGGATACCTTTCACAGGGGAGCTGTGTTTCCTGCTTTTAGGGAGACTGAGAAGAGGGTCAGAGTGTCCGTCTTACATTGGCCATTTCATAAGGAACTTTAATTCAAAATAAGCAATATGCCATGGAGGCATATTTGGGAGTGACCTGCCCTGACCCCCAACAGGAGCTAATAGTCACAGCCCATGCAACTCCTGCCAAAAGCACGTCTTTCTTAAAAAAACGATGCAAACACTCCTTATCTCTCTTTACCATCTCTGCCTTGAAGATTCTTCTCACATAAGATCTTGAGCCAGTTGCAAGGAAAGCAAACCACTAAAGCATGATGTTGCAATAACCATGCTGCTAGGGCAGCATCACCAAATACGTTTTCCCTTGCCTTGTCACTTCCCTCATGGCCATCTCTGCAGTGGTGGGGAGAACTCTATAGGTGCTAGGCATCCCTTCAGAGATACAAGATGGTTCAAGGTTAAATCGTGTCCGTAAACACTGGCTGTGAATAAAACCAATCCCAATCTTTTTCTCTGCAGTCGTGGGGAGAACTCTCCAGGTGGAACAAGCACCAGGCACCCCTTCAGGGGTACAAGATGGTTCAAAGTTGAATCGTGTCCATAAACATTGGCTGTGAATAAAACCAATCCTGCGGGCTTCCCTGGTGGCGCAGTGGTTGAGAGTCCACCTGCTGATGCAGGGAACACGGGTTCA
>NC_041220.1:149426759-149459510 GCF_002837175.3 Physeter macrocephalus | reverse complement strand
CTGGGCCCGTGAGCCATGGCCGCTGAGCCTGCGCGTCCGGAGCCTGTGCTCCGCAACGGGAGAGGCCACAGCAGAGGGAGGCCCGCGTACCGCAAAAGAAACAAACAAACAAACAAAAAAACCAATTCTGCTTTTTTCCTCTGGTCCTTAGAAAATTTCCCAAGGTGTTGGTTGAAACCCAGCGAACACCGCTGCAGCAATTAACACAGTGCCAGGGTCGTTAATGGATTGGCTGCTTTGCAGGCCAATCAGACGTTTTCTGTGGATGTGCTGCGTATCTCTTACAGATAAATATCTGGACCACTGATGTGTGGAGAGTTGCCTAGGGAAACAGCAGAACTCAAAATTCTCTCTATCTAGATATTAATACCTTCCACAAGGAATTTAACATGTGTATTGGGTTTGTGGCAGATGGCATGCAGGAGATGCAGTTTCTTGTATGTTGTCATATTTCTATTGTAGGTGGGGGAAGGGAGCAGAGAGATTGGAAAGGGAAAGAAAAACACAGAGATCACAAAGATGAAGTCATCCTAGGCTTGCTTTATTTGGAAATGCGAGTGATTTTCTCTCTGGCTTCTGAGCTCCTGGAGATAATGACTCTGCATGTCCATCTTTTGGGTTTTTTTAATATTTATTTATATAGTTGGCTGCACCAGGTCTTAGTTGCAGCTTGTGGGGTCTTCGTTGAGGCATGCGGGATCTAGTTCCCTGACCAGGGATCGAACCCGGGCCCCCTGCATTGGGAGGGCAGAGCATTCGTTGCTGGACCACCAGCGAAGCCCTTTCATGTCCATCTTGATATAAACCATAGGCTTTATCTATCCGAACCCTTGCTCTGAGCCAGTGCTCAATGCAAGGACTTAAAACATTTAATTCTGGCTAAAAACACGTACCTCTATGTGCTTGAAATCAACACCTTAACTTTTCTTCATCATGGGAGAATTCAGTGGTTATATAATTTGAGGTTTTGTTTGAACACAAATGGACGTTGGGACCAAAAAATTAAAGTTTAAATTGATTTGCCTGAAGTGTAGAACACTTTTCAATCAAAAATGTATAGTTTTGTCTCAATAGTAATATCCACAGTCCTGTACTCTTCCTAAAATATAGAAGGCCCTCCACAGTCAAAATAATGCCTTTGCATTATGTGTAACTGAATCCCTTTGATGTACACCTGAAGCTGACAACATTGTTAAGCAAGTATACTCCAATATAAAATTAAAAGTCTAACGAAAAAGAAGAGACTATTTTACTCAACCCCCAAAGTCTCCATAGACCTCTCTGATGTACCAGACCTACAAAGATACCATGGATCTATAGAAAAGAACAAAATGGGATAGAGCCACAGGGATTGATGAATACAGCCCACAGAATAGAATCCGTTGCTGAGTTCCCTCCGGGTGGGACTCATTTGATGATGTAATTTAAACTCCAATGTCGTGGTTTTTGATGTGCAGACCCCCTGGGCAAGGAATATCCGATGAATCACAAACTCTGCGGTTGGGGCCAGCAAGCTTTGTTTCAGAACTGTGGCAACAGGTAACAGATCATCTACAGGTGGGAGTACGTCTTTGCTTCAGATTCCTCCTGCCCTGCCCAGCTTCCCTCAGCATCTTCTCCTGAGAGTTCTTCCTCAGTCAGTCTTTGCACAGGGATTCCCATCTCAGGTTTGCCTTCTAGGAGACTTAGGAGGCTGGGATGATGGCTGCTATCAGCAGTCTTCTTTGAGGCGTCTCAATTCTATGGACCCAGAGCTTCAGAAAGGATGGAGCAGACTTCAAGTAATGACCAGACCCCTGAGGGTTTCTAGAACTAGGAAGTGGGGTTGAGTGGAAACCTTGCATTAGTTGGGATCTCCATAAATGAAAACTACACATGTCAAGGATGCCAAAATTGACCTTGGGCAGTGGACTCCTGATTTGTCTTTCTTCCTAAAATCTCTCCCACCCCACTCCATCCTCCAAACTGGACCAAGTCTGAAAACTGTAGTTATTCTCCTCTGACCTTACTTGTAATCATCAATGTCCAACTGCTGCAAAAATGCCAGGACCAGGGGTTTGAAACCCACCCCTTGCAACAGTGGGTTAGGGTATTTTTCTTTCATTCAAAATCAGGTCAAATAGTATCTCTCCTCCTGAGAGATCAACTGATTTCCAACTCCTTTCTCCACCCTCCCCACTCCAATACCAAGTCAACTGGTGTTTCGAGCCAGAATGCAAATGCTTCTTTGCTAAGACTCCTTCATAGCCCCTTCAATTCCTAATTAATGCCAGCTGTCCTCTCAAATGTCCTTCTAAACTTGCTTTCTTTTATTTCTTCTCTCCTCTCTCCTTTTCATTCTTCATTCATTCTTGATTTCTTACCAGTTTAATGAAAGATCTACTGTGCAAGAGCATTGGGGTTGAAAAAAATAAAGACCTTCCATCAAGTAATCTACACTCAATGGAGAAACTTGCATAGGTAATTGCAATGTGTGACACTCAGTAGTTTTCAACTTTATTCTAACATTTGCAATGTCCTTTGTTTTATGACTTTTGTGCTGGCCTGTCACTGATTTCAACAGTATCTTCTTCGTATTCACAACGGGTTATGCAGCTGTGTTCATTCTGTTCACTGTAGGCTGTTTGCTTCCATATTTCTTCAGGTGAAATATATTGAATTGAATAAACACAGTCTGCTGCTTATCTTTTTATATGAAAACAGCAAATTGTACCTGATACAGCCTCTACCACTTTCATATGTAAATCATTGCAATTCAGTGCATTTAGCATAATGAGTTGTATAAATGCATCAGAGCTATGCAAAGATAAGCAGGAAAGGGAGAAAAAGGCACATCCCATTTCTGCAGCTCCTGGGGAGTATTTTTAATGTCTTTTGAGAAGATTCACGTCCTCCTCAACATAACCACCACTGAACACCTCCCTGTTTGTGAGAGTCTATTTGATTAATTTCTCATCTTGAGGAAATGGCTCTAATTCATATTAGCTTTCATCATTAGCTTCCTCCAAGAATATCACAGTCAGCAGTCATCGACAGAACCATCACCTCTGGGTCCTGCCTGAAAATACATGTGTGTTGTCTAACCGCGTGATGCATCTGCCTTTTCAGAGATGCAAAGGATGAATGATCTGTGGTGTGTTGGAAAGAACGCAGCTCATAAGATAACTTGGAGATGGTTGCAGCTTTAATTTATTGGAAGCTCTGAGTGAACACAGATTGCTTTCTTTGGATTTCAGTTTTTCTATCATAGTAAAATGATAAACACTACTGTAAGCTCAGGCCATTCCGGATGGCCGTTTTGCCCTCTGTACCTCCCCCTGCTTGACTAGTGCCTGCTTCCCTCACAGGACTACCCAGTCCTCTTAATGATAGGGCTGAATTAGTGACTGCCTCCCTGCTTGCCCCCTGCCCCCCTGCTGGTTTCCCTCGTAACGGATGAGCCCACCTGATGTCAATTCCCTCTATATGTGGTAGTCTCCTTCTCCCCCAAGTAGCTGAGATTATAGCCGTGTCCTGCCTGTCATCTGCTGCACACAGTAGGGTGTCACTCAAGGACCTTGCTTCAGACACGAAAGATCCCCCATCTCTTAAACCACTGACGTCTCTGTTGCTGACCCTGGGCTCTTTGTTGGGTCTCAAGGCCGGGCAAGTGCAGGGCTTGCAGATGTGCAGGGTGCAGCCAAACAACTACCCACCTTACAGAACAGATGTAAGATACTGTACAAATATAAGATTCTTAATTTTGAACATAAGAGGTTACAGTAAATTAAAGACATTTTGCATCCATTAACATAGTGCACCAAAATGATAAAGAAACCATAGACAGTATTGCTAAGACTGGGGACTTCCCTGGTGGGCCAATGGTTAAGACTCCATGCTTTCACTGCTGAGAGCATGGGTTCAATCCCCAGTTGGGGAACTGAGATCCCACATGCCATGTGGCCAAAAAATAAATAAATAAATGAAAAATTAAAAAAAAATTTAAAAGTCCCCTTTCTGTAATAAAGAAAAAGATATATATATATTGCTAAGACTAATCAAATCAAAAGTATAGTCATTGTAGTGAAATTAAAGAGGACACTGTGGGGGCCCTCCTGGGTACAAAAGCCTTCCCATGCCCCCTGTTTCTTGTTTGTAGGAAAAAGGCTTCAGCCTCCTAGACCTTCCCTGAGTTCCAAAGGGCAGGTGCAAACAGCTACTCATTAGGGAAGGGAGGGGATGCAGAAACAAGGGAGGAACAGTCAAGAAACAATAGTACAGGGATGGAGCAGGGTCCTGGTTCCTTCTCAAGGGATTATACATAAAAATATATCCCTGAGCTCTTCTGTAGGAACTAAACTCCCCACCCCACTGCCAGGTGGGGGATGGTAAATTCAGGCTGAGCAAAAGTACATCAGCCTGGACCCCAGACTGATTGGAACCAGAAGGCTGATGTGATTTCCTGGAACACCACCCTGTTACCTCACCACCAACCAGTGAAAGGTCACTTACCCTTTAGACCTTCCCCCAAATGTTGCTTATAAAAACTCTTCCCTGAAAACCACCAGGGAGTTCAGGCTTTTTGAGCACGAGCTGCGTGTTCTCTTTGCTCAGCCCTTGCAATGAACTTTTCTCTGCTCCAAACTCTGACATTTCAAGGTGTTTGGCCTCACGGTGTGTCAGGCACACAGGCTTGGGTTCAACAACCATTTTGGCAAGCCAGCCAGAAGTCCATGCCCATGACCGGTTGACCCTAGTCGTGGGGCAGTCATTTCC
The DNA here is from genome assembly GCF_002837175.3 of Physeter macrocephalus. Lineage (NCBI taxonomy): Eukaryota > Metazoa > Chordata > Mammalia > Artiodactyla > Physeteridae > Physeter > Physeter macrocephalus. Next base: position 149,454,755 of record NC_041220.1, on the reverse strand, counting down.
CTGGATCTCCAGAAGCTACCAGGGCTCATTTTGCTCCCAGGAAGTTGGAGGGCCTCTCCCTGATGGTGCTGGCCACACTCGGCATGGGGTTATCTGTAGGGAAGAACCTGGACCATGGTCCACCTTCGGTTTTATTCTGGGGTGAGTCACTCCAGCATGGGCAAGCTGGAAATTCCTCTGCTCTGGACCCATTCTCATTCCAGAGCTGGGCCAATCTGTTTGGAGGCCTCCATCTGGGAATGGGAATTGAATTTTTGGACTACACCTGGTCTGATCTGTTGTTTGTGGGACCATGTTTGTTGTTTGTATCTTTGTGAATGCATCAGTACTTGCATTAGCTGGTTGAGATATCTCTGGTAGGTAATAGCTCACGTGTGATGATACCAGGGTATCCTTCCCTATTGTGTTGGTTTAGCCTATGGCAGATCACTGGTTGGGATTTTCCCTTTTGGACTAAGGCCTGGTCATTTGGCTTCATCTTGTTGGGGCATTGCTCAGGGTTCTCTGCTTTAAACCCAAGTCTGGTCATAGGGCTCCATCTCTGACTGACAGGGCATTGGCTGGGAATCTCCCTTTCTGGGGCTAAGGAACTGTGACCCTGAGAGATCGTTTTGCATTGAATTGGTTTGCTGTTTACTTGCTATATGACAACACCTGCTGTGAATAATTAAGTATGGGTAATCAGAGCTCTGTTCCATCTTGTACTCCCCTAAGATGTATTTTGTAAAACTGGGAGACTGTCAGCTATGCTCCCATGAGTGAAAGAAAATATTTTGTTGTAACACTGCATAGCCTTAGTATTCCTTGGATCTGTAGAACAATGGCTCTAAATTATAACAGCATCTTTCAACTACAACTGTTTTGTAAAAGGGAAGAGAAATGGTATGAACTTCCTTATGTATAGGCTTTTATGCTCTTGTGTCAAAGTGAACCTTTTGGAATTGGTGTGGCATTTATCTCAGTAGTGTGTGTGTCTTGGTACATGAGTCCATATCCTGTTCTCTCTTCCTGGTTTTGACCCTCCTTAGGGGGTCCTAACTTGAATGCTGATTTACTTTCCTCCAGAAGTGAGGCATGTGAACATGAGCGATATATATTATTGTCTATCATTGCTGTTGATTATAACTGAACTGAAGGAAGTCTTGCCCTGAAAATAACTGAGATGGAACTGGACATTCTAAAACTGATTTTTGCATGTGTGGTTTAAGGAAACTAGTTTTCTAGGAGGAACTTGCATTTCTCTCCCTGTGCGTTAGAGATGTAAATTACCTATCTGGGTTCTAAGGAACTTGTATCTAATCATCTGTGATTCTTGAGACTGAAGAAACTCAAGCAGGAAAACTATGAGATCTCTGTATGTAAGGATGGATGGATGGATGTCTGTGTTCATTATAGATATGTCTTTACCTCTGGGTGGTATTATCAAAATTAATTTGTAAATGAATTCTATTTAATTGGCTTAAAGGAAATTAAGTGCTTATATAAATTCTCAGAAATATTAAAGAAACTGGCCAGAATGAATTTCAGGTTCATATGATCTGGGAATGCATTTTGTTAAAGGAAAAATAAAAAGGGTAGTTTTGACCTAGAGCTGGTTGTGGAATGAATGGAAAAGAAAATAATGGACCAAATACTGTGGCTAAATAATATGGATACAGAAAGTTGTAGAAAGTTTTTGGAAAAGGATTGGCTAAGATTAGATTAAATTTAATTAGGTAAATGGATTTTGTTAAGAGTAGGCTGGTGCAGGATTGGATTTCTCTGTTAAGAGAACAAAGTTTTCTTAGAATATTGATCTGCTTTTGACAACAGATTGTATGAGTTTCTTGGCCTTTAAGTAATCTGTATTTGCTTTTAAAATCTTTTATTGTCACTTTGATTGAGTAAGTATTGTTTCACAGTGACATGTGGTCCTGTTTGACCAAGTGTTTTGAAACATTTTTGATATTTTTGACAAACTTTCCAAATAACAAATTCGTTTTAAAATTAATTTTTATTGGAGTATAGTTGGTTTACAATGTTGTGTTAGTTTCAGGTGTACAACAAAGTGAATCAGTTATACATATACATATATCCAGTCTTTTTTAGATTCTTTTCCTATAGAGGTCATTAAAGAGTACTGAGTAGAGTTCCCTGTGCTATACAGTGGGTTCTTACTAGTTATCTATTTTATATATAATAATGTGTGTATGTTAATCTCATTCTCCCAATTTATTCCTCCCCCACCATTCCCCCTTGGTAACCATAAATTTGTTTTCTGCATCTGTGACTCTATATCTGTTTTGTAAATAAGTTCATTTGTACCATTTTTTTTTTAGATTCCACATATAAGTGATAGCATATTATATTCGTCTTTCTGTCTGACTTACTTCACATAATATGATCACCTCTAGGTCCATCCATGTTGCTGCAAATGGCATTATTTCAGTCTTTTTTATGGCTGAGTAATATTACATTGTATACATGGACCACATCTTCTTTATCCATTCATCTGTTGATGGACATCCAAATGAGAAACTCTAATTGAATTTCTTTTGACTTCTAGCTAACTTTGGAATGCTTCAGAGGCATTTCATAGGTTTTACATACAGACTTATTGAAGTAAAATTTTACTGTATACATACAGTAAAATTCACCCATTTTAATGGAGCTTTTCTAAGAATTTTAATATATACTGTCACATAATCACCACTACAGTCAAAAATATTGTCATTACCCAATCCTCCAACCCCAGCCCCTGGCAACCATTAATGTTTTCTCTTCTTTCCAGAGTTTTGCCTTCTCCAGAATGTCACATAAAAGAAATAATACAATATTTGCTTTTAAAACCTCTTTTACTTAGCATAATCTTTTTGTGTGTGTGTGTGTGTGTGTGTGTGTGTGTGTGTGTGTGTGTGTGTGGTACGCGGGCCTCTCACTCTTGTGGCTTCTCCCGTTGCGGAGCACAGGCTCCGGACGTGCAGGCTCAGCAGCCATGGCTCACGGCCCTAGCCGCTCCGCGGCATGTGGGATCTTCCTGGACCGGGGCATGAACCCGTGTCCCCTGCATCCGCAGGCAGACTCTCAACCACTGCGCCACCAGGGAAGCCCTTAGCATAATCTTTTAAGACTAATCTATATTGTTACCCAATCAGTATGCTCCTATATTGCTCAAGAATATTTCATGGAAGGGATATATTCCTATAGGCAAAACAAATAACTTTCCCTCTACCCTTCTAGGGTCTTGGCTGAGACACCTTCACCCCATAATAAAAGACAAATCAACAAGAGAAAAACAGAAGTTTAATAACATGTGTATCTCCTGTATACATGGGACATACCCAGGCAAATTGAGTAAAATTCTCCAAAATGGTCCAAGGCATCACCTTAAATACCATCTTCAGCTAAAGACTAAAGAAATATGTTGGGGGAGGGAAGTCAGTTCAGGGGAAAAGCACAGAAAATAAGGGTATATGGTTTTCATACAGATTTAAATTCTCCCTTCTCTAGTGATAAGAATTTCTAGGGATTTAGAGCCATCCTTCTCTTCCTGGTACAGAGAAGGAAACACTCTTACACATGGAGATTCCTCTTGTCATTGTCCTTACAACAGAGCAACTTCTACTCAGTTTTCAAAGCTCCTCCTATGTCTGCAGTTTCTCAGAAATAACCAGCTCAAGATAACCCTTCTGCCAGCAAGGAATATTTTGGGGTGGCATGTTCTGCTCCCCTTCACCAGAATTTGATTATCCATTTATACATTGATGGACTTCTGGATTGTTTCTAGATTTTTCTGATCATAGATAAACTTGATGGAAACATCTACATCCAGGTCTGTGTGTACAGATGGTTTCTTTCCTCATGGTTGAATTTCTGCAGTGGGATAGCTGGTTCTATGGTGAATGTAAGTTAAATGATGTAAGAAATTGCCAAATTGCTTTTTCAAGTGGCTATTACAGTTTGCAACCCTACCAGCAGTGCAAGATCATTCCTGTGGATCCCTATCCTTACCAACACTTGGCATTGTCAGCATTTTTCACCCTCCTGTAGCTATTCTAAAAGATGTGCCTTGTAAGCTAATGGGGTTTTCACTTGTAAATCTCTAATGCTGAATTTCTTTTCTTTTGCTTATTGACCATGCAAATAACTTCTAGGTGTGGGGTCTGTTCCAATATGTTATTAGATTTGGGGGGAATTGTATGTTTCCTTATTATTGTATTGTGAGAATTGCTTCTATACTCTGTATATAAGTCCTTTATTGGCTATATATTTTGCACATAGTTGCTCCCAGCCTGTGACTTTTCTTTGCCCTTTTATTTACAGCGTCCTTTAAAAAGCTGATCATTTTGGATACATTTCCATTTTTATGTTTTACAATTCATCATTTTGTGTGTGTTCTAAAAAAATGTTTGCTTAGTATAGCAATTTTCTCCTGAGTTTCCTTCTAAAAGTTTTCTTTTAAGGTTTCCTTTTTTTTTTTTTTTTTTTTTTGTGGGTAAAAAAATGTTTGCTTAGTATAGCAATTTTCTCCTGAGTTTCCTTCTAAAAGTTTTCTTTTAAGGTTTCCTTTTTTTTTTTTTTTTTTTTTTTGGCGGTACGCGGGCCTCTCACTGTTGTGGCCTCTCCCGCATTGTGGAGCACAGGCTCCGGACGCACAGGCTCAGTGGCCATGGCTCACGGGCCCAGCCGCTCCGCGGCATGTGGGATCTTCCTGGACCGGGTCATGAACCCGTGCCCCCTGCATCGGCAGGCAGATTCTCAACAACTGCGCCACCAGGGAAGCCCTAAGGTTTCCATTTTAATCTAATACATATGAAGTTAATTTTTAGTATGGTCTGAGAAATGCATTATGTTTGGAGGGGTATTTTTTTTTGCACATGGATGTACAATTATTCCAGTACCAATTGTTGAAAACCTGTCATCTCTTTTGAATTAGCCTGATGCCCTTGATGCTGGTATCAAAAGTAATTTATTACCTTCACACGTATCAAAAATAATTTATCTATGTGAATCTATTTCTTGATGCTCAAATCTGTTTCAAAAACCTGTGCCTATGCTTTTACCAATATTCCACTCTCTTGAATACCAAACTTTTAAAGTAAGTCACGAAATCAGGTAGTATGAGTTTTCCAGCTTTTGTGTTCCAATTTTTCTGATTAGTCTAAGTTCACTGCTTCCACATATGAATTTTAGGAGCAGCTGTGAGTTTCTCTAAAACCTTTGCTGTGAATTGTTGGGGATTGTGTTAAATCAGAGATCAATTTGAGGAGAACTGACTTCTGGCCAATATTCCTCTCTGATGTCTCTCATCAATATTTTGTTTTCAGCATACCAGTCTTGCACATATTTTGTTAGCTGTACGCTTGAATTACTTATGGTTTTGTGCTATTACCGATGCTTTTCTTAAATTTTAATTTCCAATCATTCATTGTTAATATATTTAAACGTAATGGGGTTCAGGTCAGGCTGCCTCCAAATATGCCATTTTGACATATTGTTTACTTTAAATTAAAGTTACTTAAGAAACAGCCAGTGCAAGAAGGATACTCTGACCCTCATTTGTCGTCCTGAAAGCAGGAAATAAATCTCCTGTGTGAAAGGTACATTCCCTGTACCAGGAGAAAGAGACATTCTTATCACCAGAGACAGAGAATTCAGGAACAAGAAGTCTGTATAAACAAACCTTGTTACTTTTTTTTTTTTTTTTTTTTTTACTAATTTACTACCTCAAGCCCAAACTGCTTTCTCTTACCACTTCCTCACAGATTTATTGTTTCGTTGTCTAAGAGATATAAAAGCTTCCTGCTTTTCTGGGTTACTTGTCTTATATTTTTATGAGCTCCTGGATGTACGAAATCAAATTTGCTTTTCTCCTGTTAATCTGTCTTATGTCAATTTAATTACGCCACCCAAAGAACCCAGAAGGAAAAGAAAGTGTTCCTCCCCTACAAAGGCAACTGAATTTTAGATATGAAGATTTAGCCAGTTTAATTGATAAACTCATTAGTTTTCGAAGATTTTGTTTAAGGTCAGTTAGCCTTGTCTTTGCAGGCAATAATGTCATCTGCAGAGCAAGGCAGATGTGGTTCTTCCTTTCAGTCTCTCTGTATGCCTTTTTATTTCATTTTTTCTTGCTCAGTGCACTGGGTAGAACTTGCAAAACAGGCACACCTCATTTTTTTGTGTCTCACTTTATTGTGCTTTGCAGATACTGTATTTTTAAAATAAATTTGTTTTATTTATTTATTTATTTTTGGCTGCGTTGGGTCTTTGTTGCTGCATACGGGCTTTCTCTAGTTGCGGTGAGCGGGGGGTACTCTTCATTGCAGTGCATGGACTTCTCATTGTGGTGGCTTCTCTTCCTGTGGAGCACGGACTCTAAGTGCACGGGCTTCAGTAGTTGCGGCACATGGGCTCTAGAGCACAGGCTCAGTAGTTGTGGTGCATGGGCTTAGTTGCTCCGCAGCACATGGGATCTTCTCGGGCCAGGGATGGAGCTCGTGTCCCCTGAATTGGCAGGTGGATTCTTAACAACTGCGCCACCAGGGAAGCCCTGCAGATACCGTATTTTTTACAAATTGAAAGTTTGTGGAAACCCTGCATTGTCATATGATGGTTAACGTTTTCTAGCAATAAAGTATTTTTTAATGAGGGTATGTAAGGTGTTTTTATTTTCCCAACAAAATGCTATTGTACACTTAATAGACTACAGTATAGTGTAAATGTCAGTTTTACATGCACTGGGAAACAAAAAAAAATGCATATGACTCACTTTATTGCAATATTCAAGTTATTGCAATGGTCTGGAACCAAACCCCTAATATCTCTGATAAGAGAATGTATCCTTGCTTGTTTTCTGATATTGGGGTCGGGGGATTCAGTCATTCATTCACCAGTGAGATGTATATATGGCTATAGATTTTTCTTAGGTACTCTTTCTTGGTTGAGTAAGGCCTCTTATGTTCCCAGTTTGAGAATATTTATCAAGATTGGATGTTGTATTTTCTGAAATGCCTTCTCCGATTCTTTATAAATGATCATAATTTTTTAGGTTTCTTTTCCCCCTTCTTCCCAATTTAGGTAAACTTTTAAAAATTGAAGTATAGTTTATTTACAGTGTTTCAGGTGTACAGCAAAGTGATTCAGCTATATATTTATATATATATATGAATATATATACTGTTTCAGATTCTCTTCCATAAGTTATTACAAGATATTGAACATAGTTCCCTGTGCTATACAGTAGGTCCTTGTTGCTTATCTATTTTATGTATAATAGTATCTGTTAATCCCAAATAGGTTTTTTTATTACTCTTTTCAAAGTTGAGCTATTCTCACATGCCTGGCATAAATCTCATTTAATCATGATGTATTAACATTTGTACGTATGGCTGGATTTATATTTAGTAATACATTAACAATTTTTCTATCTGTGGTCATGAGACATATTGGTGTGTGGATTTGTTTTCTTAGGATATCTCTGTCTCATTCTGTTTGCATGTCAATCTAGACTTCCCTAGAATAACCTGAAAAATATTCCTCCTTTTCTACTTTTTTCATAGTGTAGCACTGCAATGCTTTGTCATTAAATATTTGATAGAGTGTACCAGTAAAGCAAACTGGGCCTGGAGTTTTCTTTATTAGAGTGATTTTAAATATGAATTCAGTTTCTCTAATAAATATGGGATATTCATGTTATGTTTTCCTTCTTGAGTGAGTATTGGTGGTGTATGTATTGGATAATTTCATCAAAGTTATCTAATATATTGGTATAATGTTGATCATAACATTCCTTAATACCATGGCATGCTTTATTTAGTGATGTCCATTGGTTAATTTTTGTTAGTGGTTATTTCTGTTCTATTCATCTCTTTCTCTCTCTGTCTCTCTCTCTGACTGGAGATTTAAATTAGTGGTTCATTCCAGCAACACAGCTTTTCTTTTTTTTTTTTTTTTTTTTTTTTTTTTGTGGTATGCGGGCCTCCCTCTGTTGTGGCCTCTCCCGTTGCGGAGCACAGGCTCCAGACGCGCAGGCTCAGCGGCCATGGCTCACGGGACCAGCCGCTCCGCGGCATGTGGGATCCTCCCAGACCGGGGCGCGAACCCGGTTCCCCTGCATCGGCAGGCGGACGCGCAACCACTGTGCCACCAGGGAAGCCCAGCTTTTCATTTTAATGATTCTTATTTCTACTTTTCCCTTCAAGTGCATTGGCTTCTGCCCTTTATTTCAGTCTTCTGATTGTTTTGATGGAAGTTTTAATTATCAATCTATAATCTTTATTGTTTCCTAATGTAAGCATTTAATACTTTGAATTTCCCTCCAAGCACTGCCTTAGCTGCATCCCACAAATTTTTATGTATTTTGTTTTCATTCTCATTCAGTTATAAACATCTTCTATCTTCCATTGTGACTACCTCCTCAACTCATCCTTGACTTGTAGGTTATTTTGAAATGTGCTGCTTCATGTCTAAGTAATTAGAATTTTTTCCAGATATATATATTTTTTTAGTTTCCAATTAAATTTTGTTTCCAGCTTTATTCTAATTAAATACTATTGTAGTCAGTGAAGGGGAGCAGAATATGCCACTCTAAATGTGCCAGTTTGGCATGTGGATTGTTTCGAGCTGAAGGCAATCAAGACCCAGCAAACTCAGGAAAAACTTTGCTCTCTCCCTTACCTGCTTAAATGAATTTAGGTAGGGAACCTTTCCCAGAAAAAGAGCTGGTACCAGACAGAACTTTTAATCTGAAACATCTATCTGCATGGCAGATAAAACTTCTACTTAACCAAACATCTGTTTTTCTTATCCTGTGAGTTACCATACCCTTTGAAGACCCAAGTCTCTATCCCGTTTCTTAGCTAAGGATAGCATATGTGCCTCAATTGACCGACTTTTCCTGGGTGTGTGTGTGGGGGGGTCTCCTGTCTTTGTGGGACTCTTGTATGTACATAATTAAATGTTTTTCTCCTATTAACCTCTCTTATGCCAATTTAATTCTTAGACCAGCCAACAAACCTAGAAGGAAAAAGGGAAAAATTTCACATCTCTACCTCAGAAAACATACTTGTATGATTTTGTATCCTTTAAATCTACTGATGTTTTATGGTCCAGCATATCAATTATGTTTGAGTATTTTATTTCTACTCAAAAACAATGTATATTCTTGTATTGGATGTTGTGTCTGTACATGCTAATTATGTCATATTGGTTCACAATATTTAGGTCTGCCATATTAATACTGAGATTTTGTCTGTTTTATCTGACTAGTTCTAAGAGTGTGGTATTAAAATCTCCAATTTTAATTTTGGATTTTTTTACTTCTTCTTTCCAATCTGTTAGATTTTGCTGTAGGCATTAGAATCCCAGTTGTTAGATGCATAAAATTTAAGAATTTTTATATTTTTTATGAGTTGATGCTTTTATCATCCCATAATACCCTTCCTTATCCCTGGTCTTATTTCTTGCTCTGAAGTGCACATTTTCTGATTGCCGTATAGCCAGTGCAGCTTGGTTTTTGTGTTTGCAGGATAAAATATTTTCCCATATTTTTAAACTGTGAACCATCATGGGTGTTCATATTTAATATAGAGTCCTTGTAGAGAGCGCATGTCAATTTTTAAATCCAATCTGATAACATCTGCTTTTCAGTTGGAAAAATTGGATCATTTACGTCTATTAAGATGTTATCAAAGTGATTGGAATCAATTCACCAGTCGGTTCCTTTTATTTATCTTTTTTATCTGCTTAAATTTGAAGCTTGCTTCTAAGAAATAATCACATCCCCTTACATTTTGCATGTTTTATTGATTATAAGTGTCAGGCTTATTAAAACTTTAGTTAGCGTGTCTCTCGTCTCTCTCTCTCTCTCTCTCTCTCTCTCTCTCTCTCTCTCCCCCTCCTTCTTTCCCCCCACCCCTGTCTCTCTTTTTCTTTCTCTCTCTCTCCATTGCTAGCTTTAAAGAAGCAAGCTGCTATAAGTTCTAGACCTATAAGGAAATGAGTTCTTCCAACAAACTGAGTGTATTACAGAAGTGGGTCCTTCCCCAGCAGAACCTTCAAAAGAGAATGTAGCCCTGACCAACCCCCAGACTGCAGTCTTACTTATGACCCAGGTGTGATGTGCTCAAACTCCAATAGCACAGAGACAGAAAGGTAACTGTTTAAAGCTGATACATGTATAGTCATTTGTTTTGCCTCATGAAAACCTAATACTTACGTCTAGGGACTTTCATTTATTGGTAAATATCCATGTCTGCCATCATACGAGTTTTGTCTTCCACTCTCTGGTAGACTCAACAAAACGATTTTTCTCATAGTCGTTGGCTTTTTCTGGTTATGTGCATCAAAGGGACACTCTATCTTCACCAAATGTGAAAGCAGAGCCTTCTTATTCTTTTAATGCCTTCTATTCTCTCGCTTTTCCTCAGGGGGTTAATTACACGGTAGGCTTCCTTGCCATTGCATTTGATCACCATTGAGAAGCCTAGAAATCCATGAGGGGAGGAAGATTGAGAGGGAAGTCACTTCTACCCTTCCACCAGTGTTTCATTTCATATACACTTTTGCATCCCAACATCCAATATGGTGCCTCACGCATGGTGTACCTTTGTGGGACTGAACATTTTGGATGAGCCTCTCTTGAAATTCCTCCAGGGACAGAAGACTCTTCCTGCTGAGGAAGATGCAGCCATTGATTTCCTTGTTTTGCTTTAGAAAGCGTGGATGTGATGCATCTACACAGCAGCTCTACAAGGGTGGTGGAAGCTTTTATACGGTGGTGAGTCTTGAACAAGCCAAGCAAAATAATACAGTTAAAGAACAAATATGCTGTGTTGCTCCTCCTTCCTCTGACTCTATGCAGACCAGGTAGGATGAAAAGAGAGCTCTACATATACTTAGATTTACAAGAGGAAATCTTATGTTATCTTCACCCAGAATATTACCTGTATTATCTCCTCTAGGCCACTATACTAGCCATGAGGTCATATCTGAGATTCCTGATTTATAGATAAAAAGACAAGGTCAATAAGAATCTGATAATTTGGCCAAGATGATAAAATTCCTAAGCGGTAGAGCCATTATTCCATCATGGAGCTTGTGCTCCTAACATCCAGAATATATTATTTCCACATGTGAGAACTGCAAGAACATCCTCCAAGAAGTATCCCTTAGTACTTTGCTTACCTGCGGTTGCCTGAGACAAAGTTTCGTCTATTTACCTGGGCCACTGAAAACTTGCTAAACTTTCTCACCCAAAACTCTCCCATGAAGTATAGTTTTGTCCAGGAGTGGGATTGCTGGATCATAAACCTCCCATTCAAAAAGACACATGCACGCCTATGTTCATAGCAGCACTATTAACAATAGCCAAGACATGGAAGCAACCTAAGTGTCCATCACTAGATGAATGGAGAAAGAAGATGTGTTACATATATACAATGGAATAGTACTCAGCCACAAAAAAGAATGAAATAATTCCATTTGCAGCAACATGGATGCAACTGGAGAGTGTCATACTGAGTGAAGTAAGTCAGAAAGAGAAAGACAAACACCATATGATATCACTTATATGTGGAATCTAAAATGTGGCACAAATGATCCTATCTATGAAACAGAAACAGACTCATAGACATAGAGAACAGACTTGTGAGGTTACCATGGGGGAGCAGGGGAGAGAGGGATGGACTGGGAGCTTGGGGTTAGTAGATGCAAACTATTACATTTAGAATGGATACACAACAATGTCCTACTGTAGAGCACAGGGAACTATATTCAATATCCTTTGATAAACCATAATAGAAAAGAATATTTTAAAATGTCTCTGTGTATAACGGAGTCACTTTGCTGTGCAGCAGAGACTGGCACAGCATTGTAAATCAACTATACTTCAATTAAAAAAAAAACAAACCCCCCAATACAACAACAACAACACAAAAACTCTCCCATGAAATTTCCTTACTCTCTCTTCTAGGTACACCTTGATGTGTGGCTTTCTGTTACTACAGAGAATTTCTCCAGATGCCACTTTAACTTTAATTCATAGTTTGCTTTCAAAACATCTATATTGAAGGGTGTGCGCTAATCACAAAGCACGTAGCATTAACAATCCTCAAAAATTATCCTAGTACTATTCAAATTGCATTCTATATATGCCTCTGCACATAAGTATCTCTCTTAATCTCCCCATACCCTTTCTTCCCAAGGTTACTCACATAAAAGATTTACAATTCTTTTAGGAAAAGTGAATGGGTAGGATAACCTTTCTAGGAGAGCTATGGGGAAGATTGTAAGCATTTACTTCTTAAAAGACTTGAAGAATCCAGAAACTCATGCCACAATAGACTTTTTCATCAGATCATCCAAATATCATGTACTGTGCCTGTGTATTAAACTCCTGTTTTCCCAATAATTATGATATTAGTAAAATATTAAAATTCTGTTAATCTTCTTTTACCTAAAATTAAACAGTTACTAAGCTGTGGACAAGGGAAGTGATAAATTGGGAGATTAGGACTGACGTATACACACTACTATATATAAAAAAGATAACTAATAAGGACCTACTATATAGCACAGGAAACTCTACTCAGTACTCTGTAATGACCTATATGGGAATAGAATCTGAAAAAGAGTGGGTATATGTATAACTGATTCACTTTGCTGTACAACAGAAACTAACACAACATTGTAAATCAACTATACTCCAATAAAAATTATAAATAAGTATCTCTAAATACAAAAACAAACCATTATTTTACATTATCTAAAAACTTGTTTACATTGTTAATATAGTATATATATTTATATTACATATAGTATATGTACAACGATAATATTTGATTTCTTTTGGTTTCACAATTAAGTTTGTGTTCATCTAGAATCACCAAAGTTGGCTCCATAGGTGAGGGCTAAGACAAAGATATTACTTCATGTAACTTGATGGAGCTCCACATATAGCTAATTCATCTCAGACTTTAAACATAGCAACACCATGTGAATACCTAACTAAATTTTTTATAAATGCCAATGTTATAAGCAACATAACTTTAATCTCTTCACAAATGTTCAAGAATATGCGCTTTTAATGTTACTTTGTGTTTGTAGTATTGTGCTTTTTAATTGGATGGGTATAAGATACAATTCTCCTAAGATATCCACTGTGCAAACCTTGGCTTTTTTTTTTTTTTTTTTTTTTTTTTTTTTGGCAAGCTCATGTTTGTAGTTTGCAAGGTTGACACTGCATGTTTTAATCTGGGGTTTTGCAATGCTGATATTGGATTTTCCATGTTATTAAATCATTCTCCTGGCAATACTAGAATATTGTTAACTCACTCGAAGAGTTACAAGTGATTTAGTGATACATACTGTGTATAAAATTCTCTTCCCTAAGTTAGGATAATGTGGAAATGCAATATATATTTTGGAACATGCAAAATAGGGAAACTTTAGGTATAAAGTTGACATTATTCTTAATGTTTTATGCACTTAGTTCATACTTTCGTTGTTTTTTCTTTTTCAATTATAATTGATTTGCAGTATTGATTCTGGTGTACAGCAAAATGATTCAGTTACATATTTTTTCAGATCCTTTTCCATTATAGGTTATTATAAGACATTGAGTATAATTCTCCGTGCTCTACAGTAGGTCCTTGTTGATTATCTATTTTATGTATCATTGTGTGTATATGTTAATTCCAAACTCCTAATTTATCCTTCCCCTGCTGTTTCCCCACTGGTAACCGTAAGTTTGTTTTCTATGTCTGTAAGTCTATTTTGGTTTTGTATACAGACTCATTTGTATTATTTTTTAGATTCTACCTATAAGTGATAACATAAAATATCTGTCTTTCTCTGTCTGACTTCACTTATATGATATTCTCTAGGTCCATCCATGGTGCTGCAAATGACAATATTTTATTCTTTTTTATGGCTGCATAATATTCCATTGTATATATGTACCACATCTTCTTTATTTATTCATCTCTTGATGTTCACTTGGTTAGTTTCCATGTCTTGGCTGTTGTGAATGGTGCTGCTATGCACATTGGGGTGCATGTATCCTTTCAAATTACAGTTTTCATCTTTTCTGGATATATGCCCAGTAGTGGGATTGCTGGGTCATATGGTAGTTCTATGTTTAGTTTTTTAAGGAACCTCCATACTGTTTCCATAGTGGCTGTATCAATTTACATTGATGTAAAGGATGTGTAGGAGGGTTCCCTTTTCTCCACACCCTCTCCAGCATTGATTGTTTGTAGACTTTTTTGATGATGGCTATTCTGACCTGTGTGAAGTGATACCTCGTTGTAGTTTTGATTTGCATTTCTCTAATAATTAGCAATTTTGAGCACCTTTTCATGTGCCTGTTGGCCATCTGTATGTCCTCTTTGGAGAGATGTCTATTTAGGTATTCGGCCCATTTTTTGTTTTTCAATACCGAGTTTTAAGAGCTGTTTGTATATTTTGGAAATTAGCCCCTTTTCAGTCGTGTCATTTGCAAACATTTTCTCCCATTCTGTAGGTTGTCTTTTCTTTTTGTTGATCGTTTCCTTTGCTGTGCAAAAGCTTTTAAGTTTGATTAGATCTCATTTGTTTATTTTTATTTCTTTTGCCTCGAGAGACTGACCTATGAAAATGCTGCTATGATTTTTATGTCAGAGAATGTTTTGCCTATGTTCGTCTATGAGTTTTATGGTGTCACATCTTATATTTAGGTCTTTAAACCATTTTGAGTTTATTTTTGTACATGGTGTGAGGGAGTGTTCTAATTTCATTGATTTAAATGAAGCTGTCTAGTTTTCCTTGCACTACTTGCTGAAGAGACTGTCTTTTCTCCATCATCTTTTCTTACCTCCTTTTTTGAAGATGAATTGACTGTAGGTGTGTGTGTTTATTTCTTGGATCCCTGTTCTGTTCCATTGATCCATACATCTTTTTTTGTGTGAATACCACACTCTTTTGATTACTGTAGCTTTGTTGTATTGTCTGAAGTCTGGGAGGGTTATGCCTCCAGCTTTGTTATTTTTCCTCAGGATTGCTTTGGCAATTTTAGGTCTTTTCTGGTTCCATATAAATTTTAGGATTATTTGTTTTACTTCTGTGAAAAATGCCCTGGGTAATTTGATAGGGATTGCATCAAATCTGTAGTTTGCTTTAGGTAGTATGGCCATTTTAACAATACTCTTACCATAAAAGAGCATGGAATATTTTTTCATTTCTTTGCATCATCTTCAGTTTCCTATATCACTGTTCTGTAGTTTTCAGCGTATGGGTCTTTAACGTCCTAAGTTCATTCCTAGGTGTTTTATTTTTTGACACAGTTTTAACAGGATTGGATTTTTTACTTTTTCTTTATTTCATTGTTAGTGTAAAGAAATGAATCAGATTTCTGTATATTAATCTTGTATCCTGCTACCTCCGGAATTCATTTATTCTAATAGTTTTTGTGTGGAGTCTTCAGGGTTCTCTATGTAGAGTATCATGTCATTTGCATATAATGACAGTTTTACCTCTTCCCTTCCAATTTGGATACATTTTATTTCTTTTTATTGTCTGATTACTGTGTCTAGGACTTCCAGTACTATCTTGAATAGAAGTGGTGAGGGTGAGTATCCTTGTCCTCTTCCTGAATACAGTGGGAAGGCTTTCAGCTTTTCACCATTGAGTATGATGTTGGCTGTGGGTTTGTTGTAAGTGACTTGTATTATGTTGAGATATGTTCCCTTTATTCCCACTTTGGTGAGAAGTTTTTTTTGTTTGTTTTTTTTCATGAATGGATGTTGAATTTTATCAAATGTTGAGTGTTGAATTTTATCAGATGCCTTTTCTACGTCTATTGAGATGACCATGTGATTTTTGTCTCTTCTTTTGTTCATGTGGTTGATTTGCATATGTTGAACCATCGTTGCAACCCTGGAATGAATCCTACTTGATCGTGGTGTATGATACTTTTTATGTATTGTTGGATTTGGTTTGCCAGTATTTTGTTGAAGATTTTTATATCTATACTCATCAAAGATTGTGGCCTGTACTTTTTTCTGTAGTGTCTTTTTCTGGTTTTGGTATTAGGTTTATGGTGGCTTCATAGAATGATTTTGAGAGTATACCCTCCTCTTCAATCTTCTGGAATAGTTTGAAACGGATAGATATAAGTTCTTCTTTGTATGTTTGGTAGAATTCTCCAGTGAAGCCATCTGGTCCTGGGCTTTTGTTTGCAGGCAGTTTTTATTATTATTATTATTGATTCCTTTTCATTTCTAGTGATTGGTCTGTTCAAATTATCTCTTTCTTCTTGAGTCAACTTTGGCAGGCTGTATGTGTCTAGAAATTTGTTTCTTCTAGGTTTCTAATTAGTTGGCATATAAACCATTCATAGTATTCTCTTATGATTTTTTGTATTTCTGCACTATCAGTTGTTACTTCTCCTCATTCATTTCTTATTTTATTTGGGTCCTCTCTCTTCTTGTTGAGCCTGGCTAGAGGTTTGTCCATCTTGTTTATCTTTTCAAAAAAAAAAAAAACAGGGCTTCCCTGGTGGTGCAGTGGTTGAGAGTCCGCCTGCCGATGCAGGGAACACGGGTTTGTGCCCTGGTCCAGGAAGATCTCACATGCTGTGGAGCAGCTGGGCCTGTGAGCCATGGCAGCTGGGCCTGCGCGTCCGGCGCCTGTGCTCCGCAATGGGAGAGGCCACAACAGTGAGAGGTCCGTGTACCAGAAAACAAACAAACAAACAAAAAAAACAAAAAAACAAAAAAAAACAGCTCTTGGTTTCATTGATCTTTTCTATTTTTTAATCCCTTTTTTTCTCTCTGATCTTTATTTCCTTCCTTCCACTGATTTTGGGGTTTTGTTTGTTCATTTTTCTAATTCTTTTAAGTGGTAGTTTCAGTTGTTTGAGATTTTTCTTATCTCTTGAGGAAGGCCTGTATTGCTAAGAGCTTTCCTTGTAGAGCTGCTTTTGCTGCATCCCATAGATATTGTAAGGTAGTGTGTTTGTTGTCGTTTGTCTTGAGGTATTTTCCGATTTCCTCTTTGATTTCATCATTGACCCATTGGTTTTTTAGTAACATGTTTAGTCTGCATGTGATCGTTTTGGTTTTTTTATCCTCCGTATTTATATTTCTGTGGTTGATTAGTAGTTTCATACCATTGTGGTCAGAAAAGATGCTTGAAATAATTTCTATACTCTTAAATTTGTTGAGGCTTGTTTTGTGTCCAAGTATGTGGTCTCTTCTAGAGAATATTCCATGTGTGCTTGAAAAGAATGTGTATTCTGGGTTTTTTGGATGTAGTGTCCTGTAGGAATCAATTAATAGACCAACTGGTCTATTGTGTCATTTAGGTTCTTTGTTGTCTTACTGATTTTCTGTCTGGAAGATCTGTCCATTGATGTCAGTAGGGTGTTAAAATCTATTACTGTATTCCTGTCAATTTCTCCCTTTATGTCTGTCAGTATTTTTTATGTATTTTTTGCTCCTGTATTAGCTGCATATATGTTAACAACTGTAATATCCTCTCTTGTATTGATCCCTATCGTTATATATAACATCCATGTCTCTCTTTATAGACTTTGTTTTAAAGTCTATTTTGTCTAATATGAGTATTGAGACCCCCACTTCCTTATCATTTCCGTTTGCATGAAATATCTTTTCCATTCCCTCACTTTCAATCTATGTGTGTCTTTCACCGTATAGGGAGTCTCTTTTAGGAGGGATATTGTGGGTTCTTTCTTAATCCAATCTGCCTCTCTGTATTTTGATTGGAGCATTTAGTCCATTGACCTTTAAAGTAATTATTGATAAGTATATATTTATTTCCATTTTAAAATCTTGTTTTCTAGTTTATTTTGTAGTTCTTTGTCCCTTCTTTTTGTTTTTCCTTTTGTAGTTTGATGGTTTTCTTTTGTATTATGCTTGAGTTCATGTCTTTATGTTTTTTGTGAATCTTGTGTGTTTTTGATTTGTGGTTACTCTGGTTTTCAAGGACATTAACTCATAACTATATCTACCTCCTTTAGATAGTCGTCAGTTCAAACATATTCTAAAAGATCTACAGGTTTTTACTCCCCTTCCCCACATTTTGTGATTTTGATGTCCTATTTTACATCTTCATGTTTATCCTTTTACTGTTAATTGTAGTTATAATCACTTTTACAAAATTTTTTACTGGTTTTTAATCTATGTGCTAGTTTATTTAAACGATCTTCAATTCTTTTATATATTTGCCTTTCCTATTGTTTTTTTCCCCTTTCTTATAGATTCTTGCTGCTTTTCTATTTAAGATGACCTTTCAATATTTCTTTTAGGTTGGGTTTAGTATTGCTGTATCCTTTTAGTTTTTGCTTGCCTGAGAAATTCTTTATCAAGACTGCTTCTATCCTAAATGATGATATTGCTGAGTAAAGTATCCTATGTTGCAGGTTTTTCCCTTTTAGTGTTTGGAATATGTCTTGCCACTCCCTTCTGGCCTGCTGTGTTTCTATAGAGAAATCAGCCTTAAGGGGATTCCCTTGTAACTGACTCTTTGTTTTTCTCTTTCTGCCTTTAGAATCTGTTTAACTTTTGCCATTTTAATTATGCTGTGTCTTGATGTGGATCTGCTTGGGTTCTTCTTGTTTGGGACCCTCTGTGCTTCCTGTACATGGTTATCTATTCCCTTCTTTAGTTTTGGAAAGTCTTCAGCCATAGTTTCTTCAAGTACATCTTTGATCCCCTTCTCTCTTTCTCCTCCTTCTGGAACCTGTATTATGCATAGGTTGGCACACCTTATATTATCCCATAGATCTCATTTCTTGCTTTCACTTTTTTTTTTTCATTCATCTTCTGTCTGCTGCTCCGATTGGGTGAATTCCATTATTCTATCTTCCAGATTAATTATTCTTCTGCATTATTCAGTCTGTTATTCATTGCTTCTAGATTGGCATTTACCTTGGCAATTGAGTTCTCTAATTTTGATTGGTTCTTCTTTATAATGTTTAGTTCCTTGTTACAGTGATGTGCATTTCTATTGATAATCTTTCTTAATTCCTTTCAAATTTGTATTACCTTCTTTTTGAACTCAGAGCTTATACTGGTGAAGTCTGTTTCATTTTTGTTCTTTCAGAGAATTTCTCATTTTAATTGGGAGTGGTACCTCTTACTCTTTTTTACTTTCATTTTACTTGACTTTCTCTGTCACCATGAATCTAGGAAAAACCATTATCTACTGTGGTCTTGAAGGGCTGTTTTTATGTGGGTGCATTCCTGTGTAGACAATGTCCAGTGTTTTGGGTGCAAAGGCTGTTTTTGGTTTGAATGACAGCCACATCTTTCCTCAGAGTATGCTACCCATTATCCCCTTGATAGGCCATGTGGATGGTGTTGTGATATCCAGAACCTGCACTGGATGTTAGGTGGGGCCTCCTCTTTGCTCTGTAGCTGTTACCTTCCTGTCTCACGTGGAGTGCAATCCCTACTTTTTGGAGTAGAAGCCATGAAGGTCAAGTTTGATAAGGCTGCATTACCCTTCACTGTTGGTGGGAATGTAAATTGATAGAGCCACTATGGAGAACAGTATGGAGTTTCCTTAAAAAACTCAAAATAGAACTACCATATGAGCCAGCAATCCCACTGCTGGGCATATACCCTGAGAAAACCATAATTCCCAAAGACACATGCACCCCAATGTTCATTGCAGCACTAATTACAATAGCCAGGTCATGGAAGCAACCTAAGTGTCCATCAACAGAGGAGTGGATAAAGAAGATGTGGTACATATGTACAATGGAGCCATAAAAACGAATGAAATTGGGTCATTTGTAGAGATACGGGTGGACCTAGAGAATGTCATACAGAGTGAAGTAAGTCAGAAAGAGAAAAATATATACTAATGCATATATGTGGAATCTAGAAAAGTGGTACAGATGAACCTATTTGTAGGTCAGGAATAGAGACGTAGACATAGAGAACGGACATGTGGACATGGGTGTAAGGGGAGGGTGGGACAAACTGGGAGATTAGGTTTCCCGTAAATACACTACCATGTGTAACATAGGTAGCTAGTGGGAACCTGCTGTATAGCACAGGGAGCTCAGCTCAGTGCTCTGTGACGACCTAGCTGGGTGGGATAGGGGGGTGGGAGGGAGGTCCAAGAGGGAGAGGATATAGGTATACATATAGCTGATTCACTTCATTGTATAGCAGGAACTAACACAACATTGTAAAGCAATTTTAGTCTAGTAAAAAAAACAAAAGCAAAGACAAAAAGATGGCTGCATTACCCTTAAGTGCATGTTCTGTCCCCAAGGAGATGAGCACAGAAGCCCGTGAGGCCCGTGGTCACTGCAACCTATCCACTGCCCGGGGCAGGCATCTGCAGTTCTGTCCAAAAGCAGCCCACGGTCATGTCCATTTCTCCCTTGTGTTCATTCCAGATATGGTGCTGGGCTGGGACGGGGGGCTGAGGCATCAGGGTATAGGAATCGAGGTGATTGTGGTGCCAGCTACGACCTGGGCTGCATCTGTGGTCGGGCTCTCCCAGGACCTGTCTGTCCCAGATCGGGCTCCAAGCTACAGTACGTGTGGGTGGAACCGGAATGCTCCCACCGGGAAAGGAATCGCTGTGTACTCCTCCCCAGGGGCTGACAGCTGGACACGTGAGATTCCCTGGTGCTGCCCACCACCTGGTGAGCGCACACCAACAAAGTCCACTGCTGCTGGACCCACCCCTGGACGGCTCGCCTGCTGAGCAGGGACTGATAGTAGGCTCTGAGGTCAGCCTCACCCCTGCTGTGCACATGCTCAAAAAATCTGCTGACTGCCCACTGTGCAAACACTGATACTGGGGTCCAAGGGGGACCAGACCCCACCCCAGGCCGCCCAGGCCGTCTCCATGCAGCTAGACAGAGTCCTCTTCCAGGACCCAGACTCCTGAGTGTCAGTGCCTAGCTGCTGTGTGTACTAGCAGCCCCACATGGCACATTTTGGTCTGGGAAGTGCAGGGCAGCGAGATAGTAGCTGTCAGCATCCGTCTCTCTCTCTGCCCTGATGGCTAGCGAGCCAGCATGAGTGCATTCCTCATAAGCAGCGTCCAGGGTCCTGCAGCCCCTCTATCTGTCCCAGTTGACTTCCCAGCAAGCAAGGGGCTTCACAGGGCAAGGGTTTATCCATGAAGACCATCCCTCCTTCACAGATCCCTCCCAAGGCACCAGTCCCATCCTGATGCCTTTTCTTCATCCTACCCAGTCATGTGGGATCTTTGTTGCATCTATGGTTGTGTAAGAGATCTTCTGCCAGTTTCCAGTTTGTTTTCTTTGAGAATCGTTCCACATGTAGATGTATTTTTGTATTTTCAATGTGTTTGTGGGGGAAGGTGAGCCCTAGGTCCTCCTACTCTGCCATCTTGATCCACCTCCAGAAACATGGTGGTTTTGATGGATACTCATAGAATTCCATTTGCATTTAATGAAAGTGAATTCAATGCTCTCTCTGAATCTGCAATAAACAATGGTTCCATTGTGTAATACCGGTTCAACCAAACATGTTAAAAATGCATTTTTACAAAAGTATATACAAACAGAGTTAAATTCGAAACCATTGTCCTTATAGGAGGGAAGGCTCCAACAATATCATAGTTTTCCCTAGAGCCAGAAAAATGCCGTGACATGTTTTAATATGAGGATTTCCGTGTTATGAAGTATTACACATTATTAGGAAGAGTAGAAAGTTTTCTGTTTAGGAAGTTTTAAATTTTTCTCACATTTTTGTGATGGTTTCACTAATGTAGTAAAATGGTACCTTAACATATGGGCAGTGACATTCAGTCAACACTGATTATGGGGATTTAATTATAATAATGACTGTGGGATTCAATAACTATAATTCATAAGGGTGCCAGGAGTTCTACAGGATGTGAATTTTCATCTAAAGATTTTACTTTAGAACCAGATTCTAGAAACATTTTCCTATGCACAGCACTTGTGCTCTGATTGATTTGACATGCTGTAAATGACAGACCGTTGCAGGCCTTCCATGGGTGGAATTTTTTCTTTTTTGATATTAAAAAAAAAAGTTGTTCCAAAGAAAGAAACATGTATTAAGTGGTTTATTGTCTTATAATAAATCTTTGTAAAATTTTACATAATTTATGGTGCTTGGAAGATCGAATATAGACTCACATCATTCATGCCCATTGAGATTCAAGTTACTTAAGGATTATAGAGTATATATTTGCATCCTGAAACAGACACACTGAAACCTTTATGTATTTTATACAGGTCTTCTCCAACTTACTGTTAAATGAACTTAAAAACTTAAAAGTGTCTAATTGCATTTATAAATTCAAGATATAAAGAAATCACCATTTATCACTATTAAAAATTAATATAGCTTTTCTCATTGTAATATGCACAATTTCCTTAGAAATACAAATACCTCCAAATTCCAGGTGGTATGCGATTCATTATTTGGTACCTTATATACCCTTAAAAACTGTTAAAAAATCTTTAAAAACAGCCACCACTTTATACCACCTTGTAGAGAGCTAAAAATGAGCAGTGTAAACTCCAAGTGTGTAGGTTCCATTTCTAACCAGAAGCTCTCCATCCCCCAAAATGTCTTCAGACAAGTGTATGCTTCTGTGTGGGTGAGAGAGGACTTGAAGTCAGGCTGACTACCGGGCGTCTCGGACCTCGAGTCGGTCATGAGTGTATAGTGAGCAGAAGACAAGCGCATTGATCAGTGTTCCAGTTAATGAGTGCAGAGGACCAGAACATGTGGATAACTCTTTAAGTTCTTTGGGGCTGCTACAACAAGATGCCACGGGCTGTTGTATAAACAATAGCAATTTAATTTCGTTCTAGAGACTGGAAGTCCACCATCAAGGCAATGGCAGGTTCGGGGTCTGGTAGAACCTGCCTCGTGGTTCATAGACGGTGTCTTCTCGCCATGTCTGCACATGGGGGAAAATCGGAGGGGGCTCTCTGGGGTCTCTTTTATAAAGACGATAATCCCATCCATGAGGGCTCCACACTCACGACCTCATCACCTCCCAAAGGCCCCTCCTCCTAACACCATCACACTGAGGCAGTTAGGTTTCAACATAAGGGTTTTGTGGGGACATTCAGGTGAGAGCATGGAACCCATGGATCCCCGAAATTTATGTTCTTTTCACATGTCATCCACTCAATTTAAGTCCCATCTATATCTGATTTAGATGACATTTAGGATTCACCCTGAGGCAAATTCCTTGCCAGCTGTGAATCTGTGAAAGTGAACTTTACGAGCTTTCAAATTACAGACATAAGATAGGTATTCCCATTTCAAAAGGGAGAAATAGGAAAGAAGGGAGGAGTGACAAATCCCCAGCAAGTCTGAAATCCAACAGGGCAAATTCCATTAGACCTTAAGGCTTGAGAATAATCCTCCTTAGTTCAATTCTATACCTCCAGGAACAATGGGGCGGGTGGGTGTTCTGCCCCTGTAGCTTTGCCCTTCAAGAGTAGGTCAAATGACAGCAGGATTATTGCCATTAGTTCTGGGTTCCATTGTTGAAGAAGCGATTGGGTCAAATGTTCAGACCATCAGGTGGAAAAAAGCAAGGAAGCGAAATCATTTCATATGTGAGATAGTCTGAGGTAGAGATATTCAGTCTGGTGAAGTGGGGATATGGTATCCTATTTTCCAATAGTTGAGTCATGTTTTCACATAAGTGATTAGATTATTTCTCTAGCAGTCGTATCTCCTGGGAGAAGTAAGAGGAAGCAGGTTATTGCACAGACCAGGTTCAGACTTACCGAGTGATGGAGAGCTTACCTCTGGAAGTTGTAAGAATTCCCTCCCAGAAGCTGTTTGAGAAAAAGTTGCTGAGTCATTTGGCAGAATTTTCTTGAAAGTATCAATTTTCTCGAGGAATGGTTGGTGGAACTGAACTCTGTATTTTCTCTTATGCTTAGATTCTCTGCAGTTTCAATTTGTTCTCAACTAACAATTTTGAAAGGATAGTTATCACCCGTCTCAACCTTGGGCTATGTAACAGTAGAATGTCTGTTAATATCTTCCCCTTTTCATGCCATATACAGCCCTACTTTTCACTGTCACGTAATTACTGAATTTCTGTTTACTTTCTAGTCTGTGATGATCATAAATTCAACTCTTTCCAACATCTGCCTAGCTGTATATTCAGTACCTTTGGGCGTCTTAATTTTTCTAACGCACCCATTTGTGTTTTAACTATTTTCACCAAATTTAGGAATAACCATGTTGACTCAGCATTTTAGCCTTCAAAGAATCCATTTCTTGCTCAAAAAATAGACACATGCATACACAAGACGTATTCAGTCATTACTGAGAATGCTTCAATTAAGTGGAAAACTATTTTTTCAACTGAGAATGCTTCAATTAAGTGGAAAACTATTTCTTCAAATAGTTTCGTCAAAACTATTTGTTGCTTTTTTTTTAGAATGTGGGAAATTAATAAGAATTACACAAATAAAAATGCCTAGACATACAATCAGCTTAAGACCTTTCAGAAAGTTATTCCATGACCTAAACACAACTTTGCATAAAAGAGCAACAACTATAGAGTAGCTGCTGGGAGGGGAAAGTATAATAGTATAATTGATTAAAATAAAATAGAATAAAAGAGTCAGCTTTTAATTAGCTTGACTATGGGACAAAATGTGATCAGGTTTGCTGTAGATGGTCTACAAGTAGTCGTGCATATACTTCATGCATATGAGTCACAAAAATTAGGAGAATATTTAACACAGCAAAGTGTGAGAGCATCCTCAGCTGTCACATAGGACTTGATGGTAGCCTGTCATGTAGCACAAAATTCTGATTCTTTTTGTTTCCACCCTTTTCCCCACATCCTCTTTTTTTTAATTGGGGTATAGTAGTTTTACAATGCTGTATTAGTTTTTACTGTACAGCGAAGTGGAGTAGAGTTCTCTGTGCTATACAGCAGGTTCTCATTAGTTATCTATTTTACACATAATAGTGTATATATGTCCATCCCAATCTCCCAATTCATCCCACCCCCGCCCCATCTTTTAATCTCTTAGCTATATAGTAACACAGCTAGGATCGTGATGTTAACCTTTGCATTTCATTGAGATATACTCTGATATCCACAGTATAACATATAATTATGATCATGAGGTTAACAAAAAAAAAATTTAAAAACAAAGAAAGTTGTGGTAGCAGCACAGTAACAGCTGAGTCATGCCATTTCATTGAGATTCACAAGCCAAGTATATTTAGAGACATCAAGTATCCTCAGAAACATCAAGCACTTTTTAAAAATCACAGCCTTCCTATGAGTTTACTATTAATCAGTATCTTAGTGGAAAGAGCAGGAAGCAGCAAACTCACATTTCCAGGCAGGTATTTTAATTAGTGTTCCAGATACTTAACATATCTGAGAAACCATTCAGATGTACTCTGCAGCTTTCATTTTTTAAACATTAATTAATTTATTTATTTTTAGCTGTGTTGGGTCTTCGTTGCTGTGTGCAGCCTTTCTCTAGTTGCAGTGAGCAGAGGCTACTCTTCGTTGCGGTGTGCGGGCTTATTGCGATGGCTTCTCTTATTGCGGATCACGGGCTCTAGGCACGTGGGCTCAGTAGTTGTGGCACATGGGCTCAGTAGTTGTGGCTTGCGGGCTCAGTAGTTGTGGCTTGCGGGCTCTAGAGCACAGGCTCAGTAGTTGTGGCACAAGGGCTTTGTTGCTCCATGGCATGTGAGATCTTCCCGGACCAGGGCTTGAACCCGTGTGCCCTGTATTGGCAGGCAGATTCTTAACCACTGTGCCACCAGAGAAGTCCCTAATATGGTTTTAAAAGGAGGATAATGCTGCAGTTAGCAAATTAAAATAATATAAATATGTAGTTTATATATGTGTAGTACTTTCAGAAGATAAATCTTTATAAGTATGAATTTATACATTGACAAATTATAAAATAATAGTCCATATTCAGTTAATATATCAGTATATTGTCATGGACAAATAAAATATTAAAATAATTAACCTTATTTGAAATTTATCCAAAGATTAAAATCATATAAATATTTACAGAGAATTGAAAGAACATAAAATAATTTACAAATCACTTGATCTCCCTAAATTAAAAAACAAGGGGGGAGGAGGAAAGTCAAATTTTTTAATAGATTATTTTTTTTAATCATCTTTATTGGAGTATAATTGCTTTACAATGGTGTGTTAGTTTCTACTTTATAACAAAGCGAGTCAGCTATACATATACATATATCCCCATATCTCCTCCCTCTTACATCTCTTCTCTCCCACCCTCCCTATCCCACCCTTCTAGGTGGTCACAAAGCACAGAGCTGATCTCCCTGTGCTATGCAGCTGCTTCCCACTAGCTATCTATTTTACATTTGGTAGTATATACATGTCCATGCCACTGTCTCACTTTGTCCCAGCTTACCCTTCCCCCTCCCCGTATCCTCAAGTCCATTCTCTAGTAGGTCCTTATTCCCGTCTGGCCCCTAGGTTCTTCATGACCATTTCTTTGGTTTGTTTTTTAGATTCCATATATATGTGTTAGCATATGGTATTTGTTTTCTCTTTCTGACTTACTTCACTCTGTATGACAGACTCTAGGTCCATCCACCTCACTACAAATAACTCAATTTCATTTCTTTTTATGGCTGAGTAATATTCCATTGTATATATGTGCCACATCTTCTTTATCCATTCATCTGTTGGTGGACACTTAGGTTGCTTCCATGTCCTGGCTATTGTAAATGGAGCTGCAATGAACATTGTGGTACGTGATTCTTTTTGAATTATAGTTTTCTCAGAGTATATGCCCAGTAGTGAGATTGCTGGGTCGTATGGTAGTTCTATTTTTAGTTTTTTAAGGAACTTCCATACTGTTCTCCATAGTGACTGTATCAATTTACATTCCCACCCACAGTGGAAGAGGGTTCCCTTTTCTCCATAAGCTCTCCAGCATTTATTGTTTGTAGATTTTTTGATGATGGCCATTCTGACTGGTGTGAGATGATATCTCATTGTAGTTTTGATTTGCATTTCTCTAATGATTAATGATGTTGAGCATTCTTTCATGTGTTTGTTGGCAATCTGTATATCTTCTTTGGAGAAAGGTCTATTTAATAAAGCCTATTTTATAGGCATATGGTGAGGATCAAATAAGATAACATTTGTAAAACAGCACACTGTCATAGAACAAAGAAAACAATAAAGCTTAGATATAATTATAATTATTAGAGAGCAGGTTGCCTTTTCATCTTGTTTATGGTTTCCTTTGCTGTGCAAAAGCTTTTAAGTTTCATTAGGTCCCGTTTGTTTATTTTTGTTTTTATTTCCATTTCTCTAGGAGGTGGGTCAAAAAGGATCTTGCTGTGATTTATGTCGTAGAGTGTTCTGCCTATGTTTTCCTCTAAGAGTTTGATAGTGTCTGGCCTTACATTTAGGTCTTTGATTCATTTGGAGTTTATTTTTGTGTATGGTGTTAGGGAGTGTTCTAATTTCATTCTTTTACATGTAGCTGTCCAGTTTTCCCAGTACCACTTATTGAAGAGGCTGTCTTTTCTCCACTGTATATTCTTGCCTCCTTTGTCAAAGATCAGGTGACCATATGTGCGTGGGTTTATCTCTGGGCTTTCTATCCTGTTCCATTGATCTCTATTTCTGTTTTTGTGCCAGTACCATACTATGTTGATTACTGTAGCTTTGTGGTATAGTCTGAAGTCAGGGAGCCTGATTCCTCCAGCTCCGTTTTCCTTTCTCAAGATTGCTTTGGCTATTTGGGGTCTTTTGTGTTTCCATACAGATTGTGCAATATTTTGTTCTAGTTATGTGAAAAATGCCAGTAGTAGTTTGATAAGGATTGCATTGAATCTGTAGATTGCTTTGGGTAGTAGAGTCATTGTCACAGTCTTGATTCTTCCAATCCAAGAACATGGTATATCTCTCCAGCTGTTTGTATCATCCTTAATGTCTTTCATCAGTGTCTTATAATTTTCTGCATACAGGTCTTTTGTCTCCTTA
>NC_041220.1:149388221-149425267 GCF_002837175.3 Physeter macrocephalus | reverse complement strand
GTCTGGCTAATGGTTTATCAATGTTGTTTATCTTCTCAAAGAACCAGCTTTTAGTTTTATTGATCTCTGCTATCATTTCCTGCATTTTTTTCCCATTGATTTCTGATCTTTATGATTTCTTTCCTTCTGCTAACTTTGGGGTTTTTTTGTTCTTCTTTCTCTAATTGCTTTAGGTGTAAGGTTAGGTTGTTTATTTGAGATGTTTCTTGTTTCCTAAGGTGGGACTGTATTTCTATAAACTTCCCTCTTAGAACTGCTTTTGCTGCATCCCATACGTTTTGGGTCGTCGTGTTTTCATTGTCATTTGTTTCTAGGTATTTTTTGATTTCCTCTTCGATTTCTTCAGTGATCTCTTGGTTATTAAGTCGTGTATTGTTTAACCTCCATGTATTTGTATTTTTTACAGATATTTTCTTGTAATTGATATCTAGTCTCATAGCATAGTGGTCGGAAAAGATACTTGATATAATTTCAATTTTCTTAAATTTACCAAAGCTTGATTTGTGTCCCATTTGTGGTATGCGGGCCTCCCTCTGCTGTGGCCTCTCCCGTTGCGGAGGCACAGGCTCCGGACGCGCAGGCTCAGCGGCCATGGCCCACGGGCCCAGCCGCTCTGCGGCACGCGGGATCCTCCCAGACCGGGGCGCGAACCCGGTTCCCCTGCATCGGCAGGCGGACGCGCAACCACTGCGCCACCAGGGAAGCCCCTAGTCTTTCTTTTAAAGTGTATTTTGTCTGATATGAGAACTGCTGCTCCAGCTTTCTTTTGATGTCAATTTGCATGGAATATCTTTTTCCATCCCCTCACTTCAGTCTGTGTGTGTCCCTAGGTCTGAAGTGGGTCTCTTGTAGACAGCATATATATGGGTCTTGTTTTTGTATCCATTCACACAGTCTCTGTCTTTTGGTTGGAGCATTTAAACCATGTACATTTAAGGTAATTATCGATATCTATGTTCCTATTACCATTTTCCTAATTGTTTTGGGTTTGTTTTTGTAGGTCTTTTCCTTGTCTTGTGTTTCCTGCCTAGGGAAGTTCCTTTAGCATTTGTTGTATAGCTGGTTTGGTGGTGCTGAATTCTCTTAGGGTTTGCTTGTCTGTAAAGGTTTTAATTTCTCCATCAAATCTGAATGAGATCCTTGCTGGGTAGTGTAATCTTGGTTGTAGGTTTTTCCCTTTTATCATTTTATATATGTCCTGCCACTCTGTTCTGGTTTGCAGAGTTTCTGCTGAAAGATCAGATGTTAACCTTATGGGGATTCCCTTGTATGTTATTTGTTGATTTTCCCTTACTGCTTTTAATATTTTTTCTTTGTATTTAATTTTTGATAGTTTGATTAATATGTGTCTTGGTGTGTTTCTCCTTGGATTTATCCTGTATGGCACTCTCTGTGCTTCCTGGACTTGATTAACTATTTCCTTTCTCATATTAGGGAACTTTTCAACTATAATCTCTTCAAATATTTTCTCAGTCACTTTCTTTTTCTTCTCTTCTTCTGGGACCCCTATAAGTCACATCACTGTTTGTTTGCTCTTTAGTTCTTCTATGTCCTTGTTAAACGTTTCTTTTATTTTCTCCTTTCTATTTCCACGATTTTGGATCATCTTTATTATCATGACTCTGAATTCTTTTTCAGGTAGACTGCCTATTTCCTCTTCATTTGTTAGGTCTGGTGGGTTTTTACCTTGCTCCTTCATCTGCTGTGTGTTTCTCTGTCTTCTCATTTTGCTTAACTTACTGTCTTTGGGGGTCTCCTTTTTGCAGGCTGCAGGTTCATTGTTCCCGTTGTTTTTGGTGTCTGCCCCCAGTGGCTAAGGTTGGTTCAGTGGGTGGTGTAGGCTTCCTGGTGGAGGGGACTAGTGCCTGTGTTGTGGTGGATGAGGCTGGATCTTGTCTTTCTGGTGGGCAGGTCCACATCTGGTGGTGTGTTTTGGTGTGCCTGTGGCCTTATTTTGATTTTAGGCAGCTCTGTGCTAATGGGTGGGGCTGTGTTCCTGTCTTGCTAGTTGTTTGGCATAGGGTGTCTAGCACTGTAGCTTGCTGGTCATTGAGTAGAGCTGGGTCTTGGCATTGAGGTGGAGATCTCTGGGAGATTTTCACCATTTGATATTACATGGAGCAGGGAGGTCTCTTGTGGACCAGTGTCCTGAACTTGGCTCTCCCATGTCAGAGGCACAGCCCTGACGCCTGGTTGGAGCACCAAGAGCCTGTCATCCACACGGCTCTGAATAAAAAGGAGAAAAAAAGAAAGAAAGAAGAAGATAAAATAAAACAAAGTTATTAAAATAAAAAATAATTATTGAAAAAAAATTTTTTAAGTAATAAAAAAAAAAGAAAGAAGAGAGCAACCAAACCAAAAAACAAATCCACCAATGATAACAAGTGTTAAAAACTATACTAAAAAAAAAAGAAAAAGGTACAGACAGAACCTTAGGGCAAATGGTAAAAGCAAAATTATACAGGGGAGGGTGTGAAGGAGGGAAACACAAGAGGGAGGAGATGTGGGAGGATGTGTATATGTATGGCTGATTCACTTTGTTGTAGAGCGGAAACTGACACACCATTTTGGAGCAATTGTCCTCCAATGGAGATGTTAAAAAAAAAAACTATACAGACAAAATCACAGACAGAAGCATACACATACACACTCACAAAAAGAGAAAAAGGGAAAAAATATATAAATATCATTGCTCTCAAAGTCCACCTTCTCAATTTGGGATGATTCGTTGTCTATTCAGGTATTCCAAAGATACAGGTACGTCAAGTTGATTGTGGAGATTTAATCAGCTGCTCCTGAGGCTGCTGGGAGAGATTTCCCTTTCTCTTCCCTGTTTGCACAGCTCCCGGGGTTCAGCTTTGGATTTGGCCTGTTTTTTCTTTTTTCTTTTGCCCAACCCAGGTACGTGGGGAGTTTCTTGCCTCTTGGGAGGTCTGAGTTTTTCTGCCAGCATTCAGTACGTGTTCTGTAGGAGCAGTTCCACATGTAGGTGTATTTGTGATGCATTTGTGGGGAGAAAGGTGATCTCTGCGTCTTACTCTTCCGCCATCTTGAAGCTCCTTTTAATAGATTATTAAATCTAAGACTGTTGATATTTAGGATTCAAATTATATAAGTCTCTGACGATTCTTACTGGAAGTGTATTTTCAACAATATATATTAATTCCAAAAAAGACAGGTGTTAACTGGAAAAATATTATTTACATTTCACAAATTGTCTTAAATGTGTATATTTAGTAAAATGAACACTAATTTGCATTTCAGAGCAAAGTTGGTAGAATTCTCGGCTGGGATTTTTATGAAGATGGAGATCCCAAACTTTTCCACGTGGGTTAAGAAAACATTAAATCAATAACCTTTATTTCAGATTGCACAGTAAGGATTTCACATATAATTCACTAACTGACTTTTGTTAAAGATATTTTGACAGTTTATTGTGTATGGTCACAAATGTATTTATACCCCCAAGAGTGAATTGTTTGCAGTTATTTAGAAGTAATTAATAAGTAGCACAATTTAATTGCTATCTCTATGCTGCATGCTGTTTTCTATTTTATTTTGAAGAACATAATAGTAATGGAAAATTAAAACATAAATTATTGAAGCAAATTCAGCATTTACTGAATATTGTTATTTGAAAAATGATAATTTATGGCTATTGAAAATTTTTTTGGAAGAAAACATACCAGAACTTTAGCATATCTTATGATTTATTTTATGGGATAGCAAGTATAGATATTTTGAATATTTTGAGCCTGTTTATCATTAACCTCTCTTAGGGGAAATACCTTTATTCTAAATCTATTCAAGTTTTAACTTCATAGAAATAAATTATTTGATATGAAACACAATGAAAACTTCCATAGTGGTTATTTTCAATGGCTTTACCCAGCTCTTTGCTGTAATATCTTTTGGTCAAAGGTGATTAGGTATGATGCCATTATATTTCCCATGAATATCTTCAAAATTGCTGTAGTTAAAAATGATTCAGAACCATCTAAAACCTGATGCCTATTGTAATCAAATACAGAATCCAGAGAAGGTTTGGGAATGGCAAGTTTGGGGGAATGAAATAATGAATGGGAATGCTGAGATTTTTGATATTTAGTCAGCTGGGCCTAAGGTAATATTGCACATGCATTTCAGTCTCCTTACATGAATATCATTACACTTCCTGGTTAATTCGTCTTTTTTTTTTTTAAGTAATTTTATTTCATTTATTTATTTATTTATTTATTTTTGTCTGCTTTGGGTCTTCATTGCTGGGCACAGGCTTTCTCTAGTTGCGACAAGTAGGGGCTACACTTCGTTGCGGTTCACGGGCTTCTCACTGAGGTGGCTTCTCTTGTTGTGGAGCACTGGCTCTAGGTGCACGGGCTTCATCAGCTGCAGCACGTGGGCTCAGTAGTTGTGGCACACGGGCTCAGTAGTTGTGGTGCACGGGCTTAGTTGCTCCGCAGCATGTGAGATCTTCCCGGACCAGGGCTCAAACCTGCATCCCCTGCATTGGCAGGTGGATTCTTAACCACTGCATCACCAGGGAAGTCCCTTAGTTCTTCTTTTGAGGAGATTTGCTATCAATTTGGGCTGGGAAGAGTGGCATGAATATCAGTAGCCAATTCAAGACATTGAGCTGTAAGTTGAAAAATAGGTTCAGTGAGGGAAAACTTGGCTGTTAGGCCGATCTAGCAGAGAAGGGGGTTCTTACAGGGATAAGCTCCTCAAATGATTCACATGGGAGTTAAACATGAAGTCTGGGGAAAGAATCACCACCATCAGGAAATAATAAAAAATAATGACAATTTATTATACATCTCGTCTGTCCCATTTGCTTTATATAAATACCTGTTTCCAGAATAAGTTGTTTCATCATACCTTAATGGGTTGGAATAAAATATGACAGTATATATCCACTTACCCATAGAGTACACCTCAAATGCAATTTACAATATTTTCATTTTCAAATATAAGACTTGGAGTGCAGACTTCAATTCTTGCCAGAGAAGGATCTAATTTTCTAGTAGGAAATATTGATCACAGAAGGAAACTGCATTGCATCCATTTTCAATTTTGAGATGACATCATATGAAACGTATGACCATTTGTTGAAAATTAAAGAACCGTAACGGGTGAGTGAGACAGACAAATACGTGGACGTACTCCAAATTCATGGTATAATGCATCATTTGTACACGTAGATCCAAAGTGATGTTCATCTCTACTTGTTGTAACTTGTTCATAAGCAGTCTGTATGTTTGCAGCTGTTGCTTTTCTCAAGTCAAGGAGCAATGTGAAAAGTGCATATGGACACATATGTGCTTGAAAATGCTTCCAGGATCTTCCCTGATGTGGAACAATCCTGTAGGAGGAAACCCCACATGAACATAAACTTTCTGTATTTCCTTCAGTCCAGTGGAAGCAGAGTTCTCTTTCCATGGTGGCATGTTGTATGAAACACATACAGCTTCAACCGTGACGGTCTCACTCTATGTCTTGAGATTCTCATGGTGTCCAAGACTTTCTGGAATTGAGGTCTGCTGAGGAGACAGCTGCCATCTTTCTTTGGGGACTTTCTGTTGGAGCTCTTTTCAATTATTTATCTTTTTAAAAAAATCTCTTGGAGTAGAGTTGCTTTACAATGTTGTGTTAGTTTCTGCTGTGCAGCAAAGTGAATCAGTTATACATATATCCACTCTTTTTCTGATTTCATTCCCATTTAGGTCACCACAGAGCACTGAGTAGAGTTCCCCGTGCTATACAGTAGGTTTTCATTAATTATCTATTTTGTACATAGTAGTGTATATCTGTCAATCCCAGTCTCCCAATTCATCCCCCTCCCCTTCCCGTTTGATATCCGTACATTTGTTCTCTACATCTGTGTCTCTTTTTCTGCTTTGCAGATAAGTTCATCTGTACCACTGGAGAAAATATTTGCAATTATTTATCTTTCTACTTTGTTTTTCACTCTCTGACTGGCAAATACAGTTGAAGTCATGTAAGTTAAGCACCTATATAATGCGGCCCCTATGCTTTCCTCCTTACGTTTTATTCTTCCATGTGCCTGGGTTTCTTCAGTGGGCTCTGACCACCTTCAATCTCACAACGTATTCCGTCTTGCTTGTGATACTGCAGCCACGTTTCTTTTCTGATCTGTGAAGTGCTCTGACTCAGGAATCCAGCTCTTGGCTGAAAAACAATGTGTGGCTTTTCAGACCCTATGGTAGGCAATGACAAAGGCTTTGCCTGGCAGCCCTCAGGTGGGGAAACTGCCCTCCGCACACCAGATTGGGTGCCTGGCAGTTCCTGGCAGTCTTTGAAGGGTAATAGTTAAGGACTCAGCCCCTCTGATGGGTCATGCTGTCATACAACCTCATGCATAGCTGCATTCCTGGCCCAGGTACCCATTTTGGAGGCCTCCTCATTGGGGGACCTTGGTGGAGGTTTTCCTGGGTGCCTCTGCTGAGGACTCCCTTCTAGAAGGAAGAGGAGTCCTTAAAGACCCTTCCTCTACTCTGACTGAGCACCCAGCACTTTTCCATCATGGCTCCCCTGCCTTTCCCTCCCCCTAGACCTGAGCCCATAAAACAGCAGAAGCCCTTAGCTTGGGGCTGCCTGGGTAGCGAGACCACCTCCCAAGACCCCAGGTCTATGCTAGTCCACCTGACCCTCACCTAGCGCCGTTCCATGGGGAAAAATGGAATATGGAGTCCAGCACTTTCTCCAAATTAGCCTCTTGCTTTTGCTGCCGCAGCAAGCGATTAAGTGTCCGACTGTTAATTTCACTGGTGCCTTTTGGTCTCAATGGGCTACTCCAATAACTGGCAGTTCAGCTCTGTCCAGCTCCGCTGAGCACCTGACATTTACCTACTGTTCTAACAGCTTTATGCAAGCGGCTCTCTGTCTCCTGGGGCTCAGTGCCTCAGATTCAACCAACTGTAGATTAAAAATATTTTTTAAAAATTCCAGAAAATTCCCAAAAGCCAAACTAGAATTTGCAGCGTGCTGGCAACAACGTAGAAAGCATTCACATTGTATTTACAATGATTTACATAGTATTTACATTGGGTTAGGTAGTATAATAATTTAGAGATGATTTAAAGTATACAGGAGGATGTGCATAGGGTACATAGGTTATATGCAGAGACTACATCATTTTATATAAGGCACTTGAGCATTGTCAGATTTTTGTTATCGCTGGAGGTCCTGGAACCAAGCCCCCTTGCAGATACTGAGGTACCACTGTACTTTCAAGCTGAAATTTCAGTTAAGTAAATAAATGTCCAGTAACATAAAATCTGTGGATAAAATAGCATTGCAAATAATCAGACATGCTCTGTTGCCTTCAGAATAGACATTATTGGTGTCACATAATGTCGAATGTCTAAGATAGGTGCACAAACATTAAGTAATTGCCCTGAAATGCTTAAAAATGTTCTAAGTCCCCAGGGACATGGCACCTGTCCAGACAAACATCTATTAAGTTGCCTTGGGATTTGTGTCCTGTTGTTGACTACTTACCCTTCCTTGGTTGAAAGTATCTTGAGGAAAGGTGGACTAAGCTTCCCCCTTCGTTGCTAGTGAAACTCCCACGAGTGGAAAAAGAGGACACGTACCATAAGTGAAGACTTGATAAACACCAGCTGCCCTAAAACATCAAAGTGAGTCATGGTGGTGAGTCTATAAGAGATTCAAAGGGGCATGTACTCTTTGACCTGTATCTCATGGTAAAACAAGGAAGGGGGAACACGACAGTTATTACACAGACAGGACTTGGAAGTGGCCAGGAGGTAATCAAATGTGTTTTACAGGGACAATAAGTGGTCTTGAATTGCAGGTGGTGACTGAATCAATGAACTTTCATGGGCAAGAACTTGTCATGTATCATTTATTCCTAGACCCATGCTGTTTAATATGTGTTCTGTTAATATCAAGAAATGAAATTGAGCCTTTTTGCTATTTGGTACAAAAAGTTATAAACTAATTATTGTTTGGATTCTTTTTTACATTGAAGTATAGTTGATTAATAATGTTGTGTTAGTTTCAGGTGTACAGCAGAGTGATTCAGTTATACATGTACATGTATCTGTTCTTTTTCAGATTCTTTTCCCATATAGGTTATTATACAGTATTGAGTAGAGTTCCCTGTGGTATACAGTAGGTCCTTGTCGGTTATCTCTTTTATATATAGTAGTGTGTATTCGTTAGGCCCAAACTCCTAATTTGATTCTAGTGTGTCATTAAATCTAACTGAATTAGTCAGTTTTCTTGTATAGTTTATCTACCTTAAGGTACAACATTTTTTTACATAGTCATTTAAATTTTCTTTAAAGTTCATGTAACTATACTCATATTTATGATTATGCAGCAAATTAGTCAATGACAAACTCCGTGAATATTTTTGGTAACTCATTAGGTGTCAAAGTTAAGTAAAATTTCAGACGTGGTAGAATGAGTATGATGGATGTTATAATTAAATAAAGACTCTCTATTTTCCCCCAAAATGATTGAAAGGAACAAAATGTTTCTTCTCCTTCTAAAGCATAGGCTGGGCATGTTGTTTCAAAAAAGTTCACAGTTATTCATGGTTCCTTTAATGGGCGAGCATTGACAATTGTAAATACACATACAACTTGACATGTTTTTTATTTTTTTAATCGTTTTTATTTTTACCAGTTGGAAATAGTATTCAGTTTATCTCTTCTACCCTCGATCTCCAAGGATCGCTAATAGCACCCATGCCAAGCAAATCCAAAGCACATGGGTTTGCATTTCATTTTAGCTCCATTAGTTACGGATGGTGACTTTACAGGCCTGGCTGGTGCCTGATGACAAGGAAGAGATTTCCTAAAGCACTTACCAATGTCTTCAGTATCTTTACTCCTCAACAGCGTCGTACCTGCCAGAGTTAACTTAGTAATGAATTTATAAACTGATTTCTTTTTTTTTTTTTTTTTAAATACATTTTAGTTATTTTTGGTTGCATTGGGTCTTCGTGGCTGTGTGCGGGCTTTCCCTAGCTGCGGCGAGCGGGGGCTCCTCTTCATTGCTGTGTGCGGGCTTCTCATTGCGGTGGCTTCTCTTGTTGCGGAGCGTGGGCTCTGGGCACACGGCCTCAGTAGTTGTGGCTCGCGCGCTGTAGAGCGCAGGCTCAGTAGTTGTGGCGCATGGGCTTAGTTGCTCTGCGTCATGTGGGACCTTCCCGGACCAGGGCTCGAACCCATGTCCCCTGCATTGACAGGTGGACTCTCAACCACTGTGCCACCAGGGAATTCCAAACTCTCTGATTTCTAGTTGATGCGTAACCGCTTTTATTTGCCCCCAGAGCCCAGTAGCTGTGAAGACTATCAGTTTAGCTACTATTTTGAGCCATTCTGAACTGATTTAAAATTCAGAAGGTCCTGCGTGCAATCCAATAAAAAAAAACAAAAAACACAAGTGCCTTTTCCACCCTTTCAACGGTTTATAGGAATAAAATATTTTGTACCTTTCTAGAACGAATGACTTTTAATGTGATATTTTATTTGGTAACATTTGATGAAAGGAGAGAAAGAAGCATTTCATTTAGGATGAATGGCGGGTGGCAGTGTTGGGGAAATCAGAGCAACGTTGCCAGCTGTGCTTGAAATGGTGTTTTCCGTGGATGCTCGGAGCTTAGCTTGTGACAAAGAATTGCAAAGCAAGCTGGAAAAAAGGAGGGCTTGCCCAGGAAGGGATCCTGCCAAGCCTAATTGATTGCCAAGTGTTTAAAGAGCACAGACACCCTTTGCAGGGTTTCCTGCAATAAAGGCATTCCGTGAGACCTACCCTCTCAGCATATAAAAGGCAGTGACCATCACCTTCCAGAGCTTCATCCTTTCATCAGCACTCTGGTGTATTTCTACACAACACCACCTGTGCTCTGGTCTCCTCTCGACTCATCATGGGTTATAGAAAGATCTGACTTCATGCTAAGAATAAAACCACTTGCTCTATTTTCAAAACTAACTTGGTTTACAGTGCCTTCTGGCAGAAGAGAAATGATCTGAAATGGGTTGAGTTGAATCCTTTGATCGCTGGCTAATTAGCAACATGGATGGCGTTTCTCTAAAGACCCTTTCGTTCGAGTTCTTAAGCTCTTACATAAGCAAGCAAGTCTCCACCCGAGAGCGTATAAGACAATTTCAGAGTCACTTGAATCTGTGTTCTTTTGTTTCCCTGAAGTGATTCCCCTCTTTCTTCTGAACTACACAGTTTGCAGGTGATTATTTTAGGTGTGAAGAGAACTACCAGGTAAGGGGAAGGAATGATGCGCTGTTTGCCAAGGAGAGAAAGAATCATGGTGAGAGAGTCCCAGATAGAATTGAACTTGGCCTTGAATTGAACTTCGATGAACAGAAAAATAGAGGGCTGTGTTTCATAGCATATTTAATATTTAAAAGTACTTAATACAAATGACACATGGCATATAGGATTGACAGGTCTGACAGGAAAGGGGCACAACTTTTCTCACAGACTTGAAAAAAAAGTTACTAAAGAAATAATAAAAATAATAATAGTTATCAAGCACAAGGCTCTACATTCTTTTATATTAGAAAATTAGAAAATATCACCCATCTGAAAGTTATAGGAATTGGAACATTTCTAAGTCTGGGAGAAATGAGACTGAAGATGATAATTCTGTTCATTATTAACAGTTAAAATATATAATTATTGTATTACTAATAATTATAACATATTAATATAAATTATAACAATTATATATAAATTTATAATTATGTATTATACAAGTATATAAAATTTTATACATAATAGAGTATATAATTATATGTAATATATCAATAATATTAATTATATATGATATAATTAATATATAAAATATGACTTATTTTATAGAATATGATATATAATTAATCATATGATAGTACTTAATAATTCAGAAATATTGGGTTCACTGTTCTGGCATCAACACATAACCAAATGTCCTCCAAATCCTTTGTTATAAATACTTGTGAAAGATTAGAACAAAAACAATATTATGGCCAAAAATGTTTGATGTGTTCCATAAAGTAATATTATTAGCATGTTATAGATTTTTAAATGTTTTCCACAGAAGCATGTTTATCATTGTGTAGCTCCAAATTCTCTCCCCCTCCCCAAATACGGTATCTTGGAAATTTTGTCATGTAACTAATACGTATCTCCTAAAAATATGGCATTTTTTACTTCTTAAGATATTGATTGAACGGACAAAACTGCATGTAGCTAGGATTTCTAATGAAGAATATCCTTTGGTAAGTCCTTACAAGTGACTTGACTGAGAACTTCCAAGACATCACGTGGCTGTTGATGGGATCTTGTCATAATTCATAAGGGTCTTACCTTGGGTTAAGAGGAAAACACACAAGACATGAATCAAAAGACTACCTGTTGAGTACACGATATCTATAAACAAGGGATGAAAATAAATGAAATGGCCAGTTATCAGTTGTATGCCTAGAAAGTGAAACTGCAGACCATGATATTAACTTCAGTTGGTAGTACACTTAGGACTAGCAATTTTGAACAAGACACTAAAGACCCCATGTAACTAAATTAGCGCTATGATGAACATTGAGGACATGACCATTATTCAATTTCATGTACAGCTTGCTCGTAACAGAAAAGAACATGCGGCAAATATTGATACTATGCCAGGAGCATTAGATGCATTAAACATCTCCCCATGGTTGAGTATTTGAATTTATACTTACTGGTTTTCTACCCCTCAGGGATTTCCCTTACATTTCTGTCTTCTTAGACGTGCATTTCACTGTATTTGATACATAGCATATGCAATATTTTAGGTGTTTTGAACCTGCATGTTTGCACCAAGAAACTCAATTGCAGTATTTCTGGAAACAGAAGACTCATACTTCCTGTTCACCGTCCTTAAAATGGAATAGACAGATTAGCTAGAACAGGTTTTCAACTATGGTGGAGGGACCCTTCTTCCATAAACCACTATAAAATTGACAAGGTATACAAGACAACTGTTTCCTGATATTGACTAACAGGCAGACAAGATAATGGTCTCTAAGAAAACAAGGAATTCGTGGGGTGAGACTACCTTTTTGCCTGAGAACAAATTCC
The DNA here is from genome assembly GCF_002837175.3 of Physeter macrocephalus. NCBI lineage: Eukaryota > Metazoa > Chordata > Mammalia > Artiodactyla > Physeteridae > Physeter > Physeter macrocephalus. The sequence continues at coordinate 149,413,159 of NC_041220.1, read as the reverse complement.
TGGCAGGAGAACTAGTGGCTTAGAATAGTAAGGTGGTGGTTCTAAGCTGAGAAGGCACTGGTCTGATTTCTTAGAACCTCATGAGGGAGCTGTACAATCAGGCAGCCCAAAATCTGGAGGGGTGCTCTACTTGAGTGTCTCTCTGTGGCTGAGATGGTACAGGCAGAGAACAAGACATGCTGGAAAGGTGGTGATGCAGGGAAAGAAAGATGCAAGCAGAGTCAAACCTTGAAGACATTGAACATCCTACCCAGAGTAGAACCACCAATTAGCATCTCATTGTGCATTGCAGAATTTCCTTAGTGAAGACACAGAGTTGCTCATTTATCAATATTCATGGAAGGACAGATGAGAACAGTTTGTTAAGTGTTTACCTCTGGGAACAGGAGGAGGAATGTTTTGGGGCAATGAATGACTTGACTTGTCACTGTGTGGTTGTCCCTTTTTAATGAAAAATTTTGCCCTCATCAGATATGCCTTTTATGGTAGGAGAAGTCAAAATATGTGGTATTTGGGACATAGTGTATCCTTTAATGTTTTTCTTTTATATTTGGAAGGATCTTTTTGCATGTTTTTTTTAACATTTTTATTGGAGTATAATTGCTTTACAATGGTGTGTTAGTTTCTGCTTTATAACAAAGTGAATCAGCCATACATATACATACATCCCCATATCTCCTCCCTCTTGCGTCTCCGTCCCATCGTCCCTAACCCACCCCTCTAGGTGGACACAAATCACCGAGCTGATCTCCCTGTGCTATGCGGCTGCTTCCCACTAGCTAGCTATTTTACGTTTGGTAGTGTATATATGTCCATGCCACTCTCTCACTTCGTCCCAGCTTACCCTTCCCCCTCCCTGTGTCCTCAAGTCCAAGAAATGCACAAGCTGCCGAGACTGAACCAGGAAGAAATAGAAAATATGAACAGACCAATCACAAGCACTGAAATTGTAACTGTGATTAAAAATCTTCCAACAAACAAAAGCCCAGGACCAGATGGCTTCACAAGTGAATTTTATCAAACATTTAGAGAAGAGCTAACACCTATCCTTCTCAAACTCTTCCAAAAGATAGCAGAGGGAGGAACACTCCCAAACTCATTCTACGAGGCCACCATCACCCTGATACCCAAACCAGACAAAGATGTCACAAAGAAAGAAATTGCATGATTTCTTACCAGTCAATATTATCACTGAAATCTCAGCTTCCAAAATGTGCCATTGAAGGACAATGGCCAAGAAAATTGAAGCCCTGTGTATAATGTAAGAAATGATAAGGAACTTCATTTTGGATGGACAGCGGTCTTTTCGAATGAAGCTGAAGTTGTCAGCAGTGCCTCAAGAAATAGGTTACAAATATGCAGTCAGACTTCTCCTCACAGTTCTCTAGGAATAGATTTGCTCTGACAGAAATGGTTTTGTGCACACAGCTAGCAGGCTGTCACTGTAATGGATGAAAAGCTTCCAGATCCTCAACCAAATCACTGCCTGCCCCCAGACCACGAATGAAACAGGAGTCTCAAAGTGAATTGTGTTATCAGCACAATTCAGTTTGATAAAGATTGAATAACTAGATGAAGCAGCATTACTCAAAGCCTAGAGATTAGGGAGAGAAAACAAGTGAAACAAGACAAAATGGGAAGTACATTTATTTTCCATGGTTATCCTTAAAGCATCTTAAGGTCTCAGGTTTTTCTGGGATTACAGTATGTGCCTGCTATTTCAGTAGTTACATGTAAAAGTCGATGTAATATAAATAATTGGAGATAGAATTGTTATGCCTGACATATAGAGTTGAAATATGGTGATTATTTGTACACCTTCTCGGGCATCTAAAGAAATACTTTAAGCCTCTAATAGAATAAACCTGAATTAAAAAAAAATAATAACATGCTTATGTGCTTCGTGTCCCCTGCATCGGCAGGTGGATTCTCAAGCACTGCGCCACCAGGGAAGCCCTGCTTCACATATTTTATGGGCAGTTCCATTAAGAAGCAGATTCTAATGTGTGTGTGTGTGTGTGTGTGTCACATATTTTATGGGCAGTTCCATTAAGAAGCAGATTCTAATGTGTGTGTGTGTTTGTGTGTGTGTGTGTGTTTAACTGATTTAACTACTTTTCAACTCTAAACTTATCTGAAAAATAAAGTATGCCTCCTAGTGCTAGATGATGCTAAATGTTTTATAGATGTTAAAGTGTGTTGGCTTGGAAATGAGAAAAGTAGACACATATCTTTGGGTATTTTTTGGTGTCCATTTCAGAGAGTTCGCAAACTGTGGCTGCCACTTATACATTGATAGCACGAAAGTAATGAAAACCAATGAGCCAGGTTCATGTTCCAAAAGTCCCTTTCCTTCTGATTTATCTAGTTATTTTTATTTACTTATTTTTCCATCTCCTTGTGGCTTTCAAAACATATCAACGGTTCAGTCTTTTGGGGGGAACTAGTTCACTGTCCTTTCTTTCATGAGTCATTTTTCGTCACTTAGAATGATAGGACTCTGTAGTTGGAATGCAAATATTTTAGTGAGTGTGTATTGTATTTTTGCCTTAATTCTGCCACATAATTATAAGCAGACACCCTGCCACATACATTGCATTTCCTTGTCATATTTTGCCAAGACTCAAAGAACAATGAATAGTCAATTCCCTCTGTATTAATGCTTTCCTTTTTTCCTAATACAACATATTTTTACTTTACTACCTTCATAAGATGGAAAGTTGCATAGAGAACAATAAACTGTTTTTTTCTAGTAAGAGCATGTATAAATATAAATGTACTTCCAATAATTTCTTACCTGTGCCCCTCCAAAATGAATATTATGCTTTCATTATTTTACCATTCAGTTTGAAATAGTGTGTGGTTTTCCTTGTGATGGCCTCTTTGAATCACCGGTCATTTAAAAAGGGGGTAGGTAGGACGTAAAAGAGGAATTACCAAGGGGCCTACGAAAATTTGGGGGTTTGGCTCCACTGTGTATACATATGTCAAAACATCAAATTATATGCTTTAAATATGTACAGTTTAATGTTTAATTAATATGTCTCAGAAATGGGGGCTTTATCGTTAAAATAAACTACAAATATATGACAGTGGTTTCAGTGTTGTTCAAAACTTCCATATGTTTACTTCTACCTATGTACTGATTTTCTAGCTATTTTATCAATTATTAAAGAGGGATATTGAAATCCCTAATTCTTTGCAATTCTATTAGTTTTTTCTTCATGTATTTTGAAGTTCTCTTATTAGATGCATAAATATTTAGGGATCTTATGTTCTCTTCATGAATTGAACTCTTTATTATTATAAAATGACCTTCTTTATCTAGGGCAATAGCCGTTGCTCTAAAACCTATTTTATCTCATACTAATATTGATAGGTTAGCACAGTTTTGATTAATGTCAGCTTGTTATATATTTTTTCATCATTTTACTCTTAACCCTTGTGTCTATATATTTAATGTGCTTGTTGTAGACAGAATAAAGTTAGGTCTTGCTTTCTATATGTCTTTTAATGGGAGTATTTAGATCATTTACATCTAATACGCTTGTTACATGGTCAGGAATAGATGTATGATCACTATATTTGTTTTCTGTTTGTCCATCTGTTCTTTGTTCAGTTTTCCCTCCTTTTCCTCATTCTTTTGGATTGGCTGAAAAATTTTTTTCATTCCGGTGTGTCTCATTTGTCATCATATTAGCTATAATTCTTTGTTTTGTTGTGTTAATCATTGATTTAGTGTTTACAGTGTGAGGCTTTAACTTGTCACAATTTACTTTCGAGTGATATTACATTATTTCATAAACAATATAGGAACTTTGGAAAAATTTACTTTTCTTTCCTTAGAATGATTAACTTCAGTTTCTCCTCTCCTGATTTTTGTGCCATATTCTCATATATTTTAGTTTTACATAGGCTATAAACCACAAACTACATTTTAATTTTTGTTTAAATATCTAATGATCCGTTAAAGAGATTAAATGAAATAACCTATTATATTTACCCATGTACTTTTCACTGTAGTTCTTAATTACTTTGATTAAATCCATATTTCCATCTGGTATAATTTCCTTTCTGCCTGAAATTTCTTATACTATAGGTCTGCTTGGGACAAAATACTTGAAACTTTTGTATGTCCAAAAAAAATTTTTTTTTAAATTTTTTGAAAGCAGAAAGTATTTTTGCTTGGATAGATTTCTAGGTTGACTGTGTTTTGTTTGCTTTTTGTTTCAGTTATAAATATGTCTATAAATATTTTTGAACATTGTTCTCGGACATAGTTAAATTACTTGAAAACAGTTTGTTCTTGCCAGGTTTTGCTTTTAGGATTTTTTTCTGGAAAGATCAGAGCTGTGTTCAGTGTTTGATCTTAGTTTGAGTCAAGGAATCCTGGATGGGTGGAATATAGAGGGCAGTTAATCTTCTGGTACAATGGGTAAACTATACCACAGGATAGCATGATATGGTATGTTGGAATTCAGAGTTTCTAACAATGGCCACTTGATCACTGGACCTCAGCAAGTGAAATAGCCTAATAGAGGCTGTTTGATATACAGGAGGGAGGGGATTTTCTGGATCTGCCTGGCAAAAACATAAATCAATATCATAAGGAATCACAAAGTCTTATCTACTGTTCAGACTCATAGCAGTTCATCACTACAGAACTGTTTAGCTGAGGAAGGAATATTCTTGAGCAGAGACCCTATAATTAATTAATGAGTATATGATAAAACTCAAATCTACCCCTATTCTTTCCCAAAAGGGACCTGCAGCCATTTTCCTGAATGAATATAAACAAGGGTAGAAGAAAAACTTCCAGGTATTTGTAGATACTAGGATATTAATTAGCATGTTAAAGCTATAATCATATTAAATCATTTTTACATTCACTCAGTATGAAAGGAATGTCATATAACAGATTTTTATAGTGAAATGATATATAGTTACATTCATTGCAAATCTTTCTAAGTCATAAACGTACTAAACTAATAAATCCACGTGATAAGCCATTCAAATTGAAAATCTTTACAATTTGTTTCTCCGTCTGAGAATTCCATACTTAGATGGATGTTTATATTCATTGCTCCTTGAAACAAGAGTGATTTTCCCATCCCAGATTTCAGCTTGAGAAAATGAAAATAAACATAGACATTCTCATGGTTTTACCAAGTGTAAAAAGTAAACATTTTTGTTAGAACTCAAATAATAGATACACATTGTATTTTCAAATATGTCTGGGTCTATAATAGTGTAGAGGCATCCTTAGTTTTTAGCAATTAGATAGAAGAAGAACCTCTTCTGAAGTATGTTTGCAAACATCTGCGTCCCTCTGGTTGTAAAACCACATCTGCTTCTCTCCAAACCATTATTAAGAAAATATCCACTTGTCTGCTGAGGTCCTCAGAGCCGAGGATGCTGACAGAACGCTGAGTGCACAGAGCTGATTTCTGTCGAGTACAGCACAGTGGCCACTTCAGAAAGCAGCTACTGTTGGAAGAAGAATGCTTGCCTTACTTATTTTTTTTACAGACTCAGTACTCATAAAACCTGGGTCCAAAAAAAAATTAACAATTGAGTCTTTCCCTTAATTAGCTCAATGATGTATAAATAGGCTACAAATAGCTTTTCTGTAGTTATTTGTGGGTAGGTTGGAGCAAACATTTTAAAGGCTGGTTAAGAACTTTAGTTTTTTTCCATCTTGAATGATCCTGAATTATGTGGGAAGGCCAATATAATCACAGTGTCCTTATAAGAGGAAGGCTGGGGGATCTGGGTCAAAGAGGAGATGTGGCTTGTAAGAGAACATATTCACAGGAGTTTGCAATTAGGATGTGGACATCTTTGGGATGCATTTTGCTGCCTACCACATCATGGGATCTAGAAATTCTATGCATAGTTATATATCCACCAAAATGCTTGCATACGTGTACCTGAAGAGATACTTTTTAAATGCACGGTGCAGTGTTATCTATAGCCACTCCCAAATGGGAGGATGGTCCAACCACAGTAAAATAGATTAATAAATTGTGTTCTGTGTAATTCAAAGCAGCAATGAAAAGGCACAAACCAATGTTATAGGCACCAACATGGATTAATCTCACAAACATGTTACTGAGCAAAAGGAATCAAATGCCTAAGATTACGTGGTTAATGGCTCAAAGTGAACTTTGAGATTCCAAGAAGTGTTCACTTCTGTGATGTAGGCTGTGGTTACATGGCTCTTTGGTTTGGTTTTTTTTTTTTTAAATAAATAATTGAGCAATAGTGTTACGTTTTGTGTGGTTTCCTGAATACATGTATACTTTAAAAAGTTTGAAAGTACTTAAATAGTTCATTAATGGTGCACACCCTCATAAGTGAATCATTCCTTTGAACATTATGAAGAAGCAAACTTTTGGGGCAATTTTATGGTCCACAGTAAAGAATATCATCTTTCCCCAATAACAGAAGTTTGTACATACATGTACTTTCTTAGCTGCTTATCTATCTATCTATCTATCTGTCTGTCTATCTATCTCTACTACCTACCTACCTACCTATCTATGCACCTATCTATCTATCTACCTACCTACCTACCTGTCTGCCTATTTATCTCATGTATCATCTGTATCTATCATCTGTCTCTAATCATTTATCAATATATCATCTATTATCTATCATCTAATCTATCATTTATCTAAATTTGTCATCTGTCTATATCTTCTATCTATTTATCTTATCTTTCTATCTATCCATCCATCCATCTGTCCAGCTAGCTAGCTAGCTAGCTATCTGTTTTTCTTCTCCAACTATGTGGCTTGGCTTTTCACTTTCTTTTTTTGTAAATTTATTTCATTTATCTATTTTTGGCTGCGTTGTGTCTTCATTGCTGCACGTGGGCTTTCTCTAGTTGCGGCGAGCGGAGGCTACTCGTCGTTGTGGTGCGTGGGCTTCTGATTGCAGTGACTTCTCTTCTTGCAGAGCATGGGCTCTAGGTGCACGGGCTTCAGTAGTTGTGGCAAGTGGGCTCAGTAGTTGTGGCTCGCAGGCTCTAGAGCACAGGCTCAGTAGGTGTGGCACACGGGCTCAGTTGCTCCATGGCATGTGGAATCTTCCTGGACCAGGGTTCGAACCCGTGTCCCCTGCATTGGCAGGTGCATCCTTAACCACTGTGCCACCAGGGAAGTCCCTAGACGTTTTAATGATGGCCATTTTGACTAGTGTGAGGTGGTACCTCATTGCAATTTTGATTTGCATTTCTCTAATAATTAGCGATATTGAGCGTCTTTTCACGTGCCTGTTGACCATTTGTATTTCTTTTTTGGAGAAATGGAAGACACGCATCTGAACATCCATACAGCTAATGATTCGGAGAAATATATGCTCATATTATAAATCACACTAGGAATAGAGGCAGCAAATGCAGTTATAAAAGTGATACTGAAAGTCTTGCTGGTTTTCATAAAGCCAGCCAAACATTATATGAATGTACATAGGTTCCTATTGGATACTATGTTGTAAAAATATACATATATTATTACCGAAATATCATTAATAAAAAATACTATGGGTTCACATGAGCTACGTAGGAGGATAAATCGGGAATTTTGTGCCATGCAGATAGGAAATATTGCTTAGGAGAACAAGGAATTAGGTATATGTTTATTTCAAAATATCAAATATTTGCAATGAAACATTTATGAAACATAGAAAAGTGTCCATCAGAGAATAAAATGAGTGGTACCACTAACTGTAATGCCAACTACTCTCCATATTTTGTTGTTGTACAGTCTTCCTTTGAAAATTGTTTTACAGAGTAGACTTCATAGTCAAATAGATGTGTAAATGGTTCAAGTGAAGGATTTTGTTCTGGTGGATAGATGAGAAACACTTTGGAATACATGGGTGTGAAGGAAACAGAAGGGAGGGAAGGCATTTTGTTAGGGTCTAAATGTTTCCCCAGGAACCAGCCAAGGGAGCAAAGGTTGAATTTGAGCAGCTAAAGAACCATGTGAAGTTGGAAAATTTTGTCAATCCTCATGAAATCGATGGTAATTTGACAGGTTGATCAAAGGCACCAGGGGAGATGGCAGAATCCCAAGTGGGAAGGCAGTTTTTCAAACAAGGGAGCCTGGCATGAAAGCATATGGTCTCCTAGACTAGAGCAAGGTGTAGAAGGCACAGAGTCTCTTCCCATATGAAAGAACATATGGATATGGAGAGGCATTCTCAACCTTGACACTGTTGATATTTGGGGCAGGGCATTTCTTTGTGGTGGCTATGGGCTGCCCTGTGCACTTTGGGTCTTTTGGGGACACCTCTGGTTCTACCTACCAGCTGTCAGTAGTGCTCCCATAACTAAAAATGTCCCCAGTTCTTGTCAAATATCCCCTAGGGTTCCCAATGCCACCATCTTATCTCCCCCTCTCACCCCGCGAATAAACACTCATTTATGCCATAGCCACCTCTCTGGGTGAGACACGGTAGATGAGTTCCTGGAGGGTCCTCCCCAAATACCTGAGACTGAATAACACCCCGGTACTTTCCCTCCCAAACTTTGGGGTTAGCAGTTTACATTCAAATGCCAGTTCTGTCCATCACTGGACATCATTTTCTTAGAATCCAGCCCTAGGAGCTGGAGGTGAGTTTACTTTCATGAAATGAATACATACATAAAGTTACGGAACATTTCTCATTCCAGAGTGAGGTCATTCAACTCTACACCTGTGCAGATGGAAAGTTCACACCTGCTGGGGATTTGAGGTACCCAGGAGAATCCAGAAAATAGCCACACTGTGCTTCTCCATAGGACTCTTTCCCGTGTGGTTTTTTTTGTTTGGTTGTTTTTTGTTTTTTTTTTTTTGCCACGTTAACATTTTTAAATTGAAGTATAGTTCATTTACAGTGTTGTGTTAGTTTCAAGTGTACAGCAAAGTGATTCAGTTATCCATATTTTTTTTCATATTCTTTTCCCTTATAGGTTATTACAAAATATTGAGTAGAGTTCCCTGTGCTCTACAGTAAGACCTTGTTGGTTATCTATTTTATATATATTAGTGTGCCCATTAATCCCAAACTCCCAATTTATCTCTCCTCCCCCAACCCCGCACCAACTACAGATGTAGAAAACAAACTTATGGTTACCAAAGGGGATCAGCCCTGTGATTTTAAGCCAGTTTGAAAGGAGCATGACAGAGCTTTTCTAGCTGAGATGATACCTCCATGGAGCGACAGGCATCCATTCAGAACATCCTGGGTGTCAGTTCTATTCAAAGGCTTCCTGAACTACCAATAGATCCTCTATCAGAAGATTGATCTATGAGAATGACCTCAGGGTTTTGTTTCATTGTGGGTGGTTTTCTTTTAATCCCCTAGCTGATGACAGGCAGTTATGTCAATGACATAATCAGAGGATACAACTGGTTGCATAGAATGCTTATTTCTCAATATCTCCAGGACAAGCTAGTCAACATTCTCAAAATGTTTCCTTTAGAGACTTACTGTTTAGGAATTTGAAACGTATTTACAGTCAAGTATTCATCTGTTGAAATGGAGATATTCTTACAAAGGGTAGTTCTACTGAAATCACATTCCCAGTATCTTAGCTGGAATTAGGAAACTAAATTGGAATTAGGGAAACAAAAGTGACAAACATGAATGGTCTCACAATGTCTCTGAAACTGACCCTATACACTACAGAAAATGGAAACTGACAGTCAATATCAGAATGAGAGCAACAAAATCTTTGAAATTTCGATACTGTTTGGTATCACAAAATTACTCTGCACCCAACATACGAAGACAAATGTTAAGCATTTTGATAAGAAGGATATTATTGAAACATCTATTTCAAAATCACATTTTGTAAAAGCAGAATATGCTTCTATGGAGATGTTTTGCATCAATGTGGGGTTTATTTTTAGCTCCCTCAAGGACAGCTGCCAGCTTATGACTGAGAACCTGCAACTTGATGGGTCAGTGCATCTTAAAAAAATATTATGTTACTATGGGAATTTGTTTGCGGAGTGAATTTTGAAAAGATTACACCCAGCAAATAAACAGAGGTGAATACAGTGTTTCATATATCTTTTAGATAGTTCACAGTATTTCTCTACACGTCATTTGTGTATGATAAAACAGAATTGTTTGGGGCTCAAAGGCTGCTTCCAGGTTACGTAAATCCAACTAAAGAGCTAAATATTCAAACTGCATTCCTTCGTTGGGGAGAGAAAAACAAAGCGCCATGCAGTGTCATGGAGGTTGAGATATCTGATCTGCATTTGGAAATGTCAAACTCGTGTTTATAATGACAGGAACATAGTCAGATTTCTATTAAAATATTTCAACCTTGGGTTAATAGGAATATATGAACTCTACCATCAATGATGCAGCAAAGTATTGATTCATGATTTACACACACATCAAGGTAGGGGTTTAAATGCATAGTAAAGATATCCAAGAGGGGTGATCTGTTTACACGTTATAGTGATCACCACAGCTTCCTCCTCATCCTAGGAGACTCCAGTCTAAGACAGGTCCCTCTTCTGTGCTTCTTGACGTGACAGGGTCTCATGTCCTACAGAGCACAATAAAGAAATAAATGCGTTCCACACTTCATAGACATTACTCTTGAAAAATAACGGTCTCATTTATCTCCCCCATGCCCCTCACTATCCCCCTTGGCAACCACAAGGCTGTTCTCTATGTCTGTGAGTCTGTTTTTGTTTCATAGATAAGTTCATTTGTGTCATATTTTAGATTCCACATATAAGTGCTATTATATGGTATTTGTCATTCTCTGACTTACTTCACTTAGTATGATCATCTCTAGGTGCATCCATGTTGCTGCAAATGGCATTATTTCATTCTTTTTTATGGCTGAGTAGTATTCCATTGTGTATATGTACCACCTCTTCTTTATCCAGTCATCTGTCGATGGACAGTTAGGTTGCTTCCATGTCTTAGCTATTGTAAATAGTCCTACTATGAACATTGGGGTGTGTGTATCTTTTCGAATTATAGTTTTGTCTGGATATATGGCCAGGATTGAGATTGCTGGATCATAGGTAGCTCTATTTTTAGTTTTTTAAGGAACCTCTATAGTGTTCTCCATAGTGGCTGTACCAATTTACATTCCTACCAACTGTGTAGGAGGGTTCCCCTTTCTCCACACCCTCTCCAGCATTTGTTATTTGTAGACTTTTTAATGATGGCCATTCTGACCGGTGTGAGGTGATACCTCATTGTAGTTTTGATTTGCATTTCTCTAATAATCGGTGATGTTGAGAATCTTTTCATATGCCTGTTGGCCATCTGTACGTCTTCTTTGGAGAAATGTCTGTGTAGGTCTTCTGCCCGTTTTTTGATTGGGTTGTTTGTTTTTTTTGTTGTTGAGTTGTGTGAGCTGAAGAATCTTTAATAGCATATGTAATTGTTAAAAACTCAAAACAATCCAGACGTCCTTTAACAGTGGAATGTGTAAATACATGGAGGCTCTTCCTGTAAGGGAATCTCTGAAAGGATGAAAATGAATAACCTCTTGCTACACATAGACCTACATCACAGCTGAGTGTCACCAACAAAAGACTGAGCAGAGGAAGCCACAGTTAAAGAGAGCTTGCGGAATCAGTCCTTTGGTGTTAAATCTCAGGAAAAAAAAAAAAGTTGCCTTTTGGAAGAGAGTAGACATCTCTATGGGGACTTAGCAGGAAGTTGGCTTCTGAAGTCCTACTAAGGTTCTGTTTCTTGATTTGGTGGTAGTCATAGCTGATAAACTCATGGAGAACAAGTTCTGTGCATTTCCTGTCATATAAATTATATTCTTTAATATACATCTTATTTAAACATATGACAATTTGATTTCAATTATCTAAAAGAAAATAAACCTACTCTGTGTGTGTGCATGTCTGTGTGTGTGTGTGTGGCTTTGCACATCTGAAAAAAAAAAAGTAGATTCAGCACAGTGTTAAAGATATCTCTGGGAGTGTATGTGTACTTTATGTTTTACAACTTTTAAAGTTTTCTAAACTACATGTGTCACTTTATAACTATTAAAGTTTTAAGGAAAAAAAGTTGCAATGAGATAGCAAATAAAACCAGCGCATTTTTGACAGCATTGTCTAATAAACTGTTTTGAAGTTGTGCCACTAGAACAGCTGAATTTAGTGACAGCTCTGAGTCCTGTTTTGCCAACGAAAATCTTTGGTTGTATGCAGTGTATTCCCAATGCAGTGTAGTGCTTACTTATTTTATACACAGTAGTTTGTACCTCTTAATTCCCTCCCCCTATCTTGCCCCCTCTTTCCCTCTCGCCACTGGTAACTATTAGTTTGTCCTCTATATCTGTGAATCTGTTTCTGTTTTGCATATACATTCGGTTTATTTTTCAGATTCCACATATAAGTGATATCATACGGTATGTGTCTTTCTGACTTATTTCACTAAGCATGATATTCTCTAGGTCCATCCACGTTGCTGCAAATGACAGAATTCCATTCTTTTTTTTTTTTATGTATCAGCCCTCTTTATCTTCCCTCAATTTAGAAAGTTCTCATTTTTCCTCAACTGCATTTTATATCTAAACCAACTCCAATACACTAAGTCCATTTTAATCTCTCTGATTGTAACTACCTAAAATATTAAAATTAAACCGCAGGCATCAACAATGTTAATTGATTTGTCTGTAACTCACTTTAAAACTATATATAAAGTTGATTGCTTTTAGATTCCGTTTATTTGTCAATGAGGTGAAGCTTTCCTATCCTGAAAAAAATTTTTTTTTCCCAGGGGCTTTCACTTAAAAATTCGAATGCATAAAATTTGAGGTAATAATTCATGATTTGGCTTGTGGGTAGAGGTAACTATTCACCGTGTTGTATTTACCTTTAAACGAGGGGCATAATAATAGACTTTAGGACAAAACACTCAGTTCACAGGGGAAGTTATGTTCCGGCAGATGTTTAAATAATGTTATTGCCTTCCGAGGGAAACACAAGAAAAGTCCGTAGGTGAATGCATGTGTAATGCACTAATCTTGCAATGGGCATTAATCCTTCAACAGTGCATGTTCCTGCAGCTTTGTGTGATCAAAACAAAGTGACAGTGAGGGCAACCACCCGCCGTCTAGCCTCAAGCAGACATCTGTAAACATATGTCAGAGCCCCTAATGGCAAATGACAGGGTGAAGCCTCGCATCATATGCACAGATTGAATCATTTTTACAAACCCCTGATGTGTGGACCCAGTCCACATCTCTGTGCAGTGCCCTTCTCTAGAAACTGCCCACTTAGATGGACATCTTTTTGTTGAGATGACTTCACCTTATTCTTATGTCTAAAACTGTAGAGAAATATGTTACTGGGCTTTAGGGAGGGAGCTGCAAAAATAAATAGCCAAAAAGTCCTATTTTAAAGTCCTATTTTCACACATGAGTTTCAGGCAATAAGGATATGGTGAATAGCATAGTCCTGGCAACCATAAGCCTACATCATAACAGACTTCCCATCCACAGTGTAGAATTCAAAACTGGAATATAATAACTACCCTATGAACATGTTCTGGATGAATGTCAGGCAGTTCAACCAGCATCTTTAAATTAATTTTTTTGCATATTTTAATTTTTATTTCTAAATTTTATTGAAGTAGAGTTGAATTACAAAGTTGTGTTAATTTCTGCTGTACAGCAAAGTGACTCATTTATACGTATATATACATTATTTTTCATATTCTTTTCCATTATGGTTTGTCACAGGATACTGATTATAGTTCCTTGTGCTATACAGTATTGTTTATCCATATTATATTTACATTAATTTTTGAAGAGATGATAGATTTACCAATGTGAAGATCGAGATGTATTCAATAGCCAAGAGTCTTTACATATGCACATGAAAATTTACAAGTTACTTGGGGAAAAAAAAATCCCATTAGGATTTAGTTAACAGATTGAGGGCCAGAATGAAACATTTTTTGTGCATAAGGGTAAAAATAACAACAGGATGATGGAAGTGGGAACTCTTACCATGAAAGAGAATGGCAACAAAAAATATCTGCCTCCAGAAAATCTGCAGAGTATTTTATGGACTTTTTAGCTAGAATTTATAAAAATGAAATACTTTAAAACATTGAAGTATAGTTGATTTTCAATGTTGTGTTAGTTTCTGCTGTACAGCAAAGTTATATATACATATACATCTATGTATATGCATGTATACTTATACATACGTATATACGTATATACATACATATACATCTATTTTTCTCAGATTTTTTCCCCTTATAGGTTATTACAAAATATTGAGTATATTCCCTGTGCTATATAGTAGGTCCTTGTTGTTTATCTATTTTGTATATAGTAGTGTGTATCTCTTAATCCCAAACTCCTAATTTATCCCTCCCCCTTCCCCTCTGGTAACCATAAGTTGCACAGCAAAGTTTGTTTCTATGTCTGAGTCTGTTTCTGTTTCGTAGATAAGTTCATTTGTGTCATATTTTAGATTCCACATATAAGCTATAGCATGTGGTATTTGTCTTTCTCTGGCTTATTTCACTTAGTATGATCATCTCTAGGTCCGTCCATGTTGTTGTAAATGGCATTATTTTGTTCTTTTTCTATGGCTGAATAATATTCCATTGTATATATGTACCACATCTTCTTTATCCATTCATCTGTTGATGGGCGCTTAGGTTGCTTCCATGTCTTGGCTATTGTAAATAGTGCTGCAGTGAACATTGGGGTTCATGTATCTTTTCAAACTGTAGTTTTCGTCTTTTCTGGATACATGCCCAGGAAAAATATTCACTTTTTAAATGAAATAGTCCTGTACTTATCGCATCCTCTAAAAGTTTCTAGCTCTGGGTTTTTGGGATAATCATTAATCTTTATCCAACTCAGTTTGCTTCTGTCAAATGGGAATAATCATATCAGCCTCAGAACTGTTGAAGAAATGTAAATAAAATAAAGTATGTCAAACAGAGGGCAGAACTTGGCCCAGGAAACAATTACTGAGTGGGACTTACTGTCATTATTATTACTCCAGATAATCTAATCTGTCCTACCATTGTGTCAAAAGGAATGCGAGGGAGGAGAAAAGCATTAGAACAAGATTAATAATTTTGATTATGTTCCCGCAGTTAACTAATTGTTTGCTGAGTGATCTTGAATCAGTTTTCCAGTTCCTCTGGGTCTCAACTGAGGATTTTTCTTGTTCTATAAAATGAAACAGTCATACGAACTTATCTTCACCATTTGTGTAAGCTGTAATGTTACAAGTTTTTATTATGTCTGTTCTCCAAGGAGAAAAGCTTCAACTGGGCACTGGAGGCTACTTAATTGGAGTCATAACCAATTAGCTTCTTGTTCCTGAAAGACACGACGCCCTTTGGCTGTATTTTCACTCTGGCTCCTTTGGTGAAGTCCTGGTAACATTTTAAAGAAAAAAGAAAAAAAAAAGAACAGTATTGACCCTGGTTAATGTTCCTTTCTCCATTACTTTTATGACTTCTTTATCTTTTTTCTTGAAGAGGAAGCATGGAGGAGAGGACTTCACTAAACACGGTCATGTAATGAATCTCGATGTCAGGAAAGGCTTGTCAGGTTGGTGAATCTCATTAGAATGCCAGGCAGGAGACCTTAATTAAATACGATTAGGAACAAGAATTCAGTATCAAGGAAAGTTCAGGATGTCAGAATCAAAATGGCCAACAAGAGCTGTAACGCAAAGTGCATAGGCTTAGCATTTAGCTGGAGACGTTGAAAAACATGTGTTTCAAAAAAAAATGCATGGCATAAAAAACATGATTGACATTTTGGGTTACATCAATTTAAAATAATAGGCTAAGTGTGTGGGGGTTTTTTTGACATGTACATATCATGTACATATAGTTGAATCTATAGCTAGGCATGAAAATTGGTCTCTGCAATTCAAGGCAATATACATTCTTTGCAAAACCGAATTTCTTAAATTTAAAAACTAGGTTTTCAGTAGGCAACACAGAAAAATAATTGCCCCTCCCACAAAAGGTCCCCACCATCCATGTTCTGCCAGAAACAGTGAATGTTTTTATCTGTCGTGAATCGTTTCACCATGATAATAAAAATGAAAGCTGATGTGTGTTAGGCAAACAGTATCTCTAAGAACACGCTTCTAGAGCTTGTCTTTTCTTATTTAAAACACTTACTGGAAAATGGCCCCATACGGATGTATAATTGCATTTGGATATGTATATGTGTGTAAAGCAGTGGAGACAGAATTAGAAGACGTGTGAGAAAAGAGGGAAGGACAGAAAGAAGAGTACTTGGATTGGTCAGAATGAAAGAATGCCAAAGAGAGTGATGTCAAGTACAATCTTTTTGATACATTTTATTCAAAACCACTTAACCAAGGTCTAATGCCCAGCTGCGGACTACTGTGTTTTAATTTAATTTCGTGTAGTTTAGATCTTGGCGCCTAAAAGCAGAAGGTGATTTTAATCTCACCTTTTTCATCTTTCTGTTATCTTGACGTCATTAAGAACCTCCCAGGACTTGCTTCTCTGTCCCCCCACCACCAACCCCTGGCCAAATAAAACCCCCAAACACCAAAGCATTTTTACGCCAAAGTTGTCAGATTATACTGTTCGCCTTAGGGATCCAATTTCCCTCTTATAGCAATTACTAGATTTTTAAAATTCCCTCCCTCAAGAGGATGGATACCTAAAGCGATCAAATAGAAAAGTATCATCTGCTATAAAGAAGTTTTGCAGAGAATAGGATTTCTTATCACCATATAAACAAACACTGCTTCTCTAAGGATATGCTCAGACATGGAAATAGTCTCATTGTATACACCCCAATGGCATAATGTTGTTTGCCAAAATGGCATTCAGTATTCCATATATGTTCATTACCAGTTATGCACATGCATCTATACCCATGTATATTTACATGTACATATAGATAAATGTGGTATAGTTATGTAGAGATCTATTCAAAGATATACATAGATATTTGCATACATGTGTATGAGAAACTTCCATGTGCAACGTTCTAGAATTTGCAAAAGAAATCAAGAATATTTGTTGCAAATCACAATTAGTTCATTCTGACAAAGCATCAAGGAGAAAATAAGCCAAACTTCACCTGAAGAAGACATATTGTATTTCCTTTATGAGCTACGTAAGTGACTGGCGCATTTTTAAAAATCCATAAGATGCTAAGTGCCATGATGGTGCTTTCTTTCAGTCTACCTGTGGAGGCTTACTATGTGTGTGTGCCTTTTGTTCCAAAACCTTACCGTGAAAACAACCACAAGAGCATGAATAAATATATATACTAATGAGAATTATTTGTCAATTTGATTTTGCACGCAAAGTTCTTTTCATAGAATTAAGTTGCTGGAAAAGAATACTGCAGGTAAACTTTAAAGACATTGTGCAGATAAGTGGATTATAATCTCTATTTCCTTCTGTGACTGACATAAGCAGGGGCCATTGTATTCCCCACGGAGACATAACATGTAGGAAAAACAAACTACAGAACCAAGAAAGCATCACCCAGGAGATGAAACCAAATCCTTATGGCTGTTTACTCACGTGTGACAGTTGTTTATTCTTCCCTTTTAAATTGATTTCTGTTTATCCCTAGATGGTGTCATATAATATTTATAAGAAAGAATCACAAAAGAAAGGAGAGTGCTTTTGAGTTAGGCTAATTAGGTACTTGCTTAGTTGTTTAGGTGAAGTGAAGTTATTTAAATGCTGATTTCCATTTCTGTAATTTCATAAACATTTCTTCTTCCCAAGATTTACACACAAACACTCGTCTCATGCACATGCAAGCACGTACATGCACACACAGCAGAGCGCTATGGACTGGGAAGTTCATGCATGAATGTTTACATGTCTAGCTAGAAAGAAAGATACATTGATTGATATCGACCTATAATACATACATTTTTGCTATCCAATTCTTTCATTCTTTGACTCTCCTAAGAATTCATCAGTGTTTTACTCTCAAGTTGGAATTGTCTTTGCAATCCCTTAAATTTGGAAAATTGACATGATGATTTGAATAACTCCAAACCCTGAATTATATTTTATCTGAATTGTTTAGGTAATTTGATTATAATAATAAGGAAGAGAGGGTAGAAAATTGCTTTTAGTTTCAATGCTTCCAAATGCTGAGATGCATAAAGTTAAATTCAGAACTGTCAGTCATATATTTCTATGAGACTGTGGAAACAGGAAATCTGTTCATTTGTGGCAATTATATGCTTTTTTTTCATTACCAATTTGAACAAATCAAGATGTAGTAATTTCAACTCCAAGGGTAAGGCTACACCCAATTCTCACCCAGCTGTTTCTGGTGCTTTATACAGCATTCATACTAATGAATTCTGATAACCAGAATGATTCTTTTTACATAAACTGACATTCAATTAATAATGGAAAAAACTGACTCAGTTTTAAGTTGTGCAAGGGGGCACCCACCAAAATTCTGCAGACATCAATCTCATGAATTTCAAATAACTCTGAGGAAGCGAGTCCTATGAAAATAATACTGTTTATTGCATCCATTCAATCTCTGTTAGCTGTGATAGATCTTCAGGATACATCAGTAAACATTCCAGAGAGTGCTATGGTCAATGTGGACTAAGTATTCCTTCACAGAGTGAAAGCAATATTATGTTTGAAAGATAATATCACACCATATTTAGAAGAAAGACACCCAGGGCAATGAAACGTACGATGTTCTTCAAAAATACCATCTGGGGGTTTCCCTGGCTGTCCAGTGGTTGAGACTCTGCTTCCACTGCAGGAGGTGCAAGTTCAATCCCTGGTTGGGGAACTAACATCCCGTATGCCAAGCGGCCAAAAAAAAAAAAAAAAATTCTTCAACTGAATAAAAATGAAAATACAACATATCAACTTAAAAATTATAATAAAAAAATACCATCTGTATTTTATGATTCAAATTAGTATCTGACTAGGAAAACCTAAGTCATCTTCTCACAACTTCAAATGGAAAATTTTGAGTGCTTATTAAACATGGGAAACAGGTAGACAATGAAGGAAATCACTGGTGGTGGTCTTTCAGAATTCTGCAAACTTCTCCACACATCCCAATATGAGATGTGAACGAAGGGGCATGAGTAACCCAGGGACCAGAGAAACATCATCCCTCAGATTGTCTTGACTTCTACCTTATCGACTGGTCTCTGAATCCCAAGGTCAAATAAAAAGCCAAGGGTTGATTGTATTCCCTTCTTGCAATTGCTTCCTGTATATATCTTCTCTTTATAGAGCAGTTAGAAACATGGAGAACACCTGGATATGCCCAGAGGTTCCATGAGACAATGTCTATAATTTCCTGTCTCTCAGCTTCTTCCTCTTTCTTCTCTATGCTTAGAATACTTCCTGAACAAGTCATTTGCCCAAGAGTCTTGGCCTCGGGGTATGCTTTTGGAGAACTTGAACAAATTAAGTCATTTTCTAAGCAGAAGAAAATCCTAAATATCTGCCCATAGCTGACAGTAATGTAATTCAAAAGAAAAATACAAATGTCTTCCTGATTGATTACTTGAAGCATTATTTGGTGTTATTTCACCTTGTTTTATTTTCAGTCATTTACATGAGTTTTGCTAGAAAATGGTGCAGTAACAAATAATCCTCAAATTTTAGGGACTTAGTCAATGATGGGCTATACTTTACTCATGTTGTGTGGTAGGGTATGTGAAGCAAACACCACCTGGAACGTGCCTTTCTTATTTCTGAGGGAAGGATCATAAAACTGGCAAAGACCCACAGCAGGTCAAAAGCTTCGGGTTGTAACTCAAGTAGGACCCTCTGCTCAAACATTATGGGCCAAAGAAGATGTATGGAGCAGATTGAAAATGCTGTAGGATATTGTTGATTAGAAATGTGTTTGTATGCTATTTTAAGGGTATTGGAATAAATCCTGTAGAGAGTAGAGAGTTGAAGCATCACTTTGCAGAGAGGGGAAATGGCTATTACCAAGAGAGACACCCAACCAACGTAAATGGCTCAAATGTGAGAGAAGTTTGTCCTGTCCATAACAGGGTGGGTAGGAGTGGTCAGGGTCAGCCAGGGTTTTCCATTGTGTGTCCCTGCAATTGTCTGATGGGTGGTTATCATCTTCAAGGATGAAGCTGCATGCCCATCATACGGAAAGGAAAAACAGAGTCAAAGGAAAGCAAATTTACTTTGACTAAGAGGGATATTCATTGACAACCCTCAAAAAAAATCAGCTTCTTTAACAATGACAACAAAATACACAAATGATCTCTACTCCCCAACTCTGGGTCAAGCATGGAATGTAAGCCATCACTTGAGTGTATGAACCAGCTCTGAAGAGATTCAAGAGCAATGGGCAAAATACAGCATCAAGTATCTTTATAGTCATATTCCGAGGAAATCCCAACACATCTGAGACCATCATAGGCCACCATAATGTCTATGTCAGACATATTACCAAGCAATGACCCACACTCATTTTGATAGAAAAGGAAATGGGAGTATCCTGTGAATGGATTGTCTTCAAGTATTTTGTGGGACGTGACAGCTAAGGTTTGAAGCATGAGCACCACGGTTTTATGAGTCTGTGAATAAGTGGAGGCTCTGTATCCACTTACACAATATTCAGTCTTTTAACAAATAGTCATGTGGTAAGCCACTGCCATTTAGAACACTGGGATAACAGTGGTAAGAAAAAGATATGTATTTGTAAATAAATAAATAAATAAATAAATAAATAAATAAATAAAATGTCAGCCCCGTCATGGAGCTTTTAGTCTGGGTCCCCTACTCTTTTTTTATTTTTTAAAAATAAATTTATTTATTTTATTTTTGACTGCATTGGGTCTTTGCTGCTGCACGCGGGCTTTCTCTAGCTGCGGGGAGCGGGGGCTACTCTTCATTGTGGTGCCTGGGCTTCTCACTGCTTTGGCTTCTCTTGTTGCAGAGCATGGGCTCTAGGCACATGGGCTCTAGTAGTTGTGGCACGCAGGCTTCAGTAGTTGTGGCACGCGGGCTCTAAAGCACAGGCTCAGTAGTTGTGGTGCACGGGCTTAGTTGCTCCGCGGCATGTGGGATCTTCCCGGACCAGGGATCGAACCCATGACCCCTGCGTTGGCAGGCAGATTCTTAACCACTGCATCACCAGGGAAGTCCCCTGACTCCTCTACTCTTTAAGGGTTAGGTAGACCTCTACCTTCTGAGCATCCTTGCCTTTACGTCTTCACCTGTTTCTTGAGTACTTATTCCAAATGGGGGACTCTACTAGGTTTCTTATATAGTCTTCTCCTTCAGATATTAAAATACCTTGGGGCTTCCCATATCTGCAGCCTCTTGAGAGCAGAGAGTTCCTTACTGAGATGTCCTTTGTTTTCTTCCTGTAACAGGAATAGTCACCAGATACACGTACCGACCTGAATTGTGGGGTTGCTTGCCTTCTGGGGTTTCTGCTGTAAGCTGTTACAAGAGGCTTTTGGGCTGGAGGTTCATGGTTCTCATACGACATTGTCAGGGACTTGCTGACTCTGTCACTGTATCCACTGCCTGGGAAGCTAGGATTCGCTCCATCACTGCTTCTTCCGTTTTCTCGTGCGTTGGGGGGAGGGTTAGCTGTTGTTTGCTGGAGCTGCAGGTTCCTCCTGTTGTGATGGAGCAGAGATCTTTCTAGGTGGCTGGTGGACTTGGCTTGCCTTGCAGACTGATTAGGGGTCCATGCTAGTGGTCCAGCCATTGTCTCCGCCAGATGGGCAGTTTGGTCATGTGACATGTAGGAGGAAATGAGCCGCATGAGATGGCGGCTTGCTATCAGTGCATCTGACCTCACAGCCAACATGGGTGGGGACCTTGGAGCCCTTAGATTGCATTTGTGGTATTATTTGGGGGAATAGTAATTTTCCTCTCTCTGTGTCAGGAGATGTATATTCTGGACCACTGTATCCTAGAACACTCAATTGGCTTGAAGTCACTTCTACTTTTCCATGCCGATATAGGACACCCTTCCAGCGCTGAAAGTTCCTGCACCAACTTCAGGAACCTTGAGTTTTAGTTTTGTTTGTTTGCTTTGTTTTATTGAAGTAGAGTTGATTATCAGCGTTATGTTTCAGGTGTACAATGAAGTGATTCAATTTTACACATATATATTTTTTTCAGATTATTTTCTCTTATAGGTTATTACAAGGTACTGAATATAGTTCCTTGTGCTATGAAGTAGGTCCTTGTTGGTTATCTATTTTATATATAGTAGTGTGTATCTGTTAATCCCAAACTTCTAATTTATCCCTCCCTCACTCTTTCCCCTTTGGTAACCACAAGTTTGTTTTCTGTGTCCATGAGCCTTTTTCTGTTTTGTAAATAAGTTCATTTGTATCATTTTTGTAGGTTCCATATATAAGTGCTATCATATGATATTTGTCTTTTTCTGTCTGACTTACTTCACTTAGTATGATCATCTCTAAGTCTATCCATGTTGCTGCCAATGGCATTATTTCATTCTTTTTTATGGCTGAGTAATATTTCATTGTATATATGTACCACATCTTCTTTATCCATTCATCTTCCTATGGGCACTTAGGTTGCTTCCATGTCCTGGCTCTCATAAACAGTGCTGCTGTGAACATTGGGGTATGTGTGTCTTTTCTTATTATGGTTTCCTCCGGATATATGCCCAGGAGTGGATTGCTGGGTCACATGGTAGTTCTGTTTTTAGTTTTTTAAGGACCCTCCATACTGTTTCCATAGTAGCTGTACCAATCTACATCGCCACCCACAGTGTAAGAGGGTTCCCTGTATTCAGAAGCTCTGCAGTTGTTCATAGTGATACACTACTAACACAGAGAGAACAGCCTCAGTCCAGAAAACAAGTAGCAAACACTACATGGAAATCATAGCCTTTTGCCTCTGCTACTCTCCCTCCAGAGAAATTTCCAGACTTTAAAAAACTTTTTGTGCTTTCTCCTGTACTTCCAACACTTGAAATCAAAGAATAACAAGTAGTGAATTGATAATGAAATTATCACGGTCAAACCAACGCTGAAGAAAACATAAAGATAAAAACGGGGTTGGGGGGGAATGGTGTCAAAAAGAAAATGTAGACCTAGTAAATCTCAAACATGATTTTTGGAGAAAAGATAGATGTTCTCATTAAACTACATACATACAAAAAAGGAAAAAGCCACAAGTGAAAATTAAGAAATGACAAGTGGGAAAACAGATATGTAACGAATTTGGTAACATGTTCAGTAGTAAGCAAACAACACATTTACAAGAAATACCTATTATGGGATAAGAAAACTGGTTAAAATGATCCAAAATGACATATAATCTGTAACTGCTTTTCTTGGAATAATATAAAAAATGGTTTAAAAAATGGCTTTAAACAAAAAAGAACTTCCAACAACTCAAAAGAAGTAGCTTATCCAGATGATTTTACAGGAAAAAGTACACCAAGCTTTCAAACAAAATGTTTATTCCAGTGATTTTTTTTTAGACAGTGTTAGAACCCTGAAAAGGAGAACCTTGGAATTTTATGGAGTGAGTGTAAATGGTAAAAACACCTGGACACACAGCACACACACAAACATTTAACATAAACTCACCTGTGAAATTTGACTTGTTTTATCAATTTCTGACAGTGTGGTCTTAAAATCCCAAGTGGGATGTGAATCTCTCTCTCTCTCTCTTTCCTTCTTTCCCTCCCTTCAGTTCTATCCTTTTTGCTTCATATACTTTGGAACTCTGTAAATAGGTCCATATACATATAAAATCATAATGCCCCCCTGATCACCCATCTCACCTTTTTTTCCTCCCAGAGGAACCATCTTTATCTCTGACAGTAGTCCTGTGTTTACATGAACTTTGTAGGAGGTTGGAAGAGCCACTTATGATCTGTTGGTATGATCATGTTTTCACCTTAGTGCTTTTCAATCTGTGTCTTTAGACTTCAATGCATTTAAAAATAAACAGCGTATAGCAGGGTCTTGCTGTTTTATCAGCCTGACAATCTGTCTTTTAACTGGAGCATTTAGTCTATTTTCATACGATGTAATGTTTGATGTGGTTGCATTTCAGTGGGCCAGCTTGACATTTATTTTCTGTTTGGTCCATCTGTTCTTTTTTTCTCTGTTACTTCTTTTCCACATTCTTCTGTGTTTTAGTATAATGTTGGTACTTTAACTGTTTATTATTTTTAGACATTTCTATTTTTTTCGGTAGTTATTCCATTGATTACAATATCCCTCTTAGATGCTTATTTAACTTTAAAAAATACTGTATATCTGAATCATTTTGCTGTACCCTGAACCTAACATAACATTGTAAATCAACTATACTTCAGTTAAAAAAAAAGAAGGCATAACATTGTAAATCAACAATACTTCAATTAAAGAAAAAAGAAGATGTGATAGATTGGTCAATGAAGGCTTTTAAATCAGAGTACAATAATGACATTTGGATTTTAGAAAGGGCATCTTGGTGGGCTTACAGAATACAGGAATTAGATGGGCAAAAAGCACAATAGGTGGCTCGTTCGTTCTAACAAATGTCCCAGATTAATGTAAGATACTAACAATAACAGAAGCTGGGTATAGGGTAGATTGGGCTTATCTGTACTATTTTACTATTTTTAGTAAATCTAAAATTATTCAAAAATGAAAATAATAAAAATATTTCTTTAAAAACAGTGGTAGGAAGATACTGGGGGCAAATATCACAGAAGTCACAGGAAGAGAGAATTTAAGAGTAGGTAGAAACCACCTTTGTAAATAATTGCAGATGAATCAAGCCAGTAAGGGACGGACTTTAGGTTTTAGTAAGAAAAAGTTCATTAATGACCATTGTGAAACCGGTTAAAAGAGATTCTGAGATTTTTTTTTTTTTTTTTTTTTTTTTTTTGCGGTACGCGGGCCTCTCACTGTTGTGGCCTCTCCCGTTGCGGAGCACAGGCTCCGGAC
>NC_041220.1:149366895-149388156 GCF_002837175.3 Physeter macrocephalus | reverse complement strand
CCGGGCCCAGCCGCTCCGCGGCACGTGGGATCCTCCCGGGCCGGGGCACGAACCCGTGTCCCCTGCATCGGCAGGCGGACTCTCAACCACTGCGCCACCAGGGAAGCCCTGAGATTTTTTTTAAAAGCAAAATATTACTAAAAAAATAGAATTGAAAAGCAATTTTCCATCCCTTCTATGTTATCAATAATATTTTATACTATCTTATTTTATTTTATTCTTATTTTTTTCATTTTTGACCGCGTGGTGTGGCACGTGGGATCTTAGTTCCCCAACAAGGGGTCGAATCCAGATCCTGCACCCCCTGCATTGGAAGCGTGGAGTCTTAACCCCTGGACTGCCAGGGAAGTCCCTCAATGATATTTTAAATGTTTTAAGTACTTAAATTCTTGTTGAGAGACCTAGTATAGTATCGTATTTCTGAGTTTTGATATATTTCAAGTGAATGGTTATTAAGTTATAAACATATACCAAAATAT
Organism: Physeter macrocephalus; assembly: GCF_002837175.3. Lineage (NCBI taxonomy): Eukaryota > Metazoa > Chordata > Mammalia > Artiodactyla > Physeteridae > Physeter > Physeter macrocephalus. Next base: position 149,387,677 of record NC_041220.1, on the reverse strand, counting down.
GATTTTAATATAATTTTCCTTTAAAAGTCATTCCCCAAAATTGAATAGTCATGGGGTTAGTAAAGTTCCTTTTGTCACAAAGGCTGCTTCTTTATGAATGGCTGTTAATAGCCCCATCTACCGAAATTATTTTAAATATCAGATTCCTCTAGCCTTAGTACTACCTATCTTTACATTTGTATGCTGTAATTTAAAGAAATTAGAAAATGTCAAGGGTTGCCAAATTAGCAGTATGTGCCTTGATCTTGAACCCAAGAGTTGTGTATCTAATTTATCATTCATTTCGTCCATGGGCAATTAGATGAGTACGTTAAAGCTAACTTCAGAGGCAAGATGGGATTTCAGCTTGCATTTTCTGACTGCAGGTAGATGAATTTCTGAGGAGGATGGATCATGTCACAGGGGGAAGATTGGTGACTAGAGCAAGATGGTGTTTCTCACCCAGGCTCAATTTTCAGGGGTTGTGTGTTCTTTCAAGGCTCACTTAATTTTTCCAAGGACTGGTTTCTTCATCAACCCTGAGGGTATACATAAAAACAGATCCAACCAGTAAATGGAGTACACTGGTACTGCAGTTGCTGAGGATTGGAATTACTGTTTTTGTTGTGTTTTTCATAAACACACACTCCCATGCACCTCTACACCTGGCTCCAAATTCACTGCCCTCACCATCCTAGGTAACATGAGAGTAGGTACATGCAAAACCAGTTCACGGTTATTTGTCACCAGAGTCATGTAGGGTTGGGCTGAGCCTCCCTGGGTAGATAAACCATAGCTGGAAAGTAATCCTTTGGAGAAAATGAAGTTTATCTGGACACCTCCATGGAAAGCACTGCTTATTGAAGGCGGCTGGGCTTCTGTAATCTTCTTGGGCTACTTGGGCAAGAGTTGGTCCTGTGGGTCCACATGAAGGGTGATTCCTGTGAGCCCTGCTTCTTCTTAGTTGGTCCTGCAATAACAGATGCCTGCCTTGTTGTTAGCCAGTCGTCTGGGGAATCCACAAAATTTATTTAGGAGGAATTCTTGATGGGGACAGCTTCAATTTTTGTATCACCCGTGTGGGTTAAAAACAAACCTTCCAAATACAGTGAGTCCCCTACATATGAACCTTCAAGTTGTGAACTTTCAAAGGTACAAGCGTGCATTCGCATGTGCAATCAATCATGTAAGTTCATGTGTCTGGCATACACTGGCACATGTGTGCATCCTCTACAAGTGGCTGTGCTTTTGTGTACTGTACAGTACTGTATAGGGTACAGTAGTACAGTATCTTTATTTCAAGCCCAGGATGTCCAGAAGAAAGCGTAAAAGCAGCAGTGCTGTAGCTGGTACTACTAAGAAGTGCCAGCTGTTGTACTGGACTACTGTACTTTTCAACGTACTGTACTGTAAGATTAAAAGTGTTTTCTTTGTTTTTTTGTGTTTGTTTTTATGTATTATTCGTGTGAAAAGTATTATAAACCTATTACAGTACAATACTATAGATTACGTTAGTTGGGTACCTAGGCTAACTTTGTTGGACTTAAAAACAAATTGGACTTATGAACGTGCTCCTGGAACTCGTTCGTATGTAGGGGACTTACTGTATCTCTTTGGGAAAATGTCATATATCGAACCACTCATGCTGTGTGTCTCAACCTCTTTAAATCACTTGTGTAGTCACCTCGAGAGAGGTCATAATCCCAACTGTGATTTTTCCCTTTCATAAAATAGGGGAGTGTCTGGGAATGGTGCTTCCCACCATTCTTCCCAAGACTAAATTTCACTGATTTCAATGCCTTATATAGGTCTGTAATACATCCTTTTATGTTTGGTAGGCTACCACATTTATTTCAGTTTCACTAATTTTACTAATTTCCATGAACCACTTTGTGTCAAAACAAAGTTACTATTAGATTTTGCAGATTGGTGTTGCTATAAATCTTTCAATTTATCTCCACTCACATACCAGGCTGTAGCTTATCAGTCCAGACCTCTAAAGGTAAGCTCTTCAAACCTACAACAGTACCTTCATCAATGAAACAGGGAAAGAAGAAGTAGGACAAAAATATCCTTTGCCTAAAACATTAAGAATTGTTTCAACAAACTATTAGGTATAAAATAAGCTACAAAAATATACTGTACGACACAGGGAATATATTTTATAATAACTGTAAATGGATTATACTGTTGAAAAATTATGAATCACCATATTGCACACCTCTAATTTATATCATATTGTACATGAACTACACTTAAATTTTAAAAAAATTCTTTCAAGCTTTCCACATTTCCATAACTAGTTCTTGGGATATATATGTAGGCTGTGTGTTTTATAGCCTATAGAAATACTTAGAACACTTTGTTCTGATGGTAATTTTTCCTCAAGTTATTTCGAAGTATTTTGAGACTATTTGGGAATATTTCTACCCTTTTCAGGACAAGAGGAAGTCAAATAAATTTTGTCAAATGTGGATGTATCAAATAATACAAGCTTGGTACCTGGGCAGGTATGAATATATATACAAGCTCCAACACTATACAGTAGGGCACCCCGATTAATATCTTGCAGCCTGTGTCCACATCTATAAAAAGAAGATACTATCAAATTTTCAAAATCATCACACTAATTAAATAGGAAAGCTCTTGTGATAACCTTAAAGAAATAGAGATTAATCTCAAAAACACTTTTTTCCCTCTATTCCTTAGCTTTAATGAATGAATGACAATGTTTGAATTGGAACAAAAACAAAAACACCCCAACTATTTACATATTACAAAAGATAGCAAGAATAAAGCAAGATTGGAAATAGAAAATAATGTTGAAATGTTTGCTAAAATTCTGCTTGATAAATCTCTCCTTTTCCTTTGGAAGGAAATGTACTTTCATTTTAGAAAATTTGGAATATGAAAGACAAAAAGAGTCAGAAACCTTACTCCTCCAAAATTCCAACCCAAATCAATGATGAAAGTCAATGAAGATAATTAATCATCTTGTTCTCTAATATAACTTTCTCTGTGCATAGGGAAATGAATAAAAACAAGGACCTATAGTCATTTATAAGAATTTTAGGAATTTTAAATTTTATTGTATTATTTTTAATAAATTTATTTATTTATTTATGGCTGCGCTGGGTCTTCGTTGCTGTGCGCGGGCTTTCTCTAGTTGCGGTGAGCGGGGGCTACTCTTCGTTGCGGTGTGCGGCCTTCTCATTGAGGTGGATTCTCTTGAAGCAGATCACGGGCTCTAGGCACGCGGGCTTCAGTAGTTGTGGTACACGGACTCAGTAGTTGTGGCTCGTGGGCTCTCGAGTGCAGGCTCAGGAGTTGTGGTGCACGGGCTTAGTTACTAGTGACATGTGGGATCTTCCCAGACCAGGGCTCGAACCCGTGTCCCGTGCATTGGCAGGCGGATTCTTAACCACTGCACCACCAGGGAAGCCCTGTCAATGTATTTTTTGGGAAAGAAAAATGTCCCTATTTTTTTCAGGAGCTTTAGTATAAACATACAGATAATCGAATGTCTATCAGTAGCCTACCATGCTTTACTGAGATGATTATCAGCACCTGCTTTGAAATATGAAAGTAAGGCCATTCCATAGTGATAGCAGATGATTTGGCAGCCAGAACTTTTATCAGCTGACAGGAGAGCTCCAGAGAACCTAAAATAATATGACAAGAGACAGACTATAATTACAATCCATGCAAGATCACTACTTAACTAAAGAGACGATGGTATAAACAGTGGAAATACTAGAGGGAAAAAAAATAGATAAAGCCTTGCAGCTACTACTCAGGAGTAGTTGAATAGGACACTTTCAGCAGTGAAACTGAATCTTTTATAATGGAACAGTGGGGTTTAATATATAATTACTATCTCTGAAAGCAGTAACGTGAAAAGCAATGAATAAAACCAAACACGGGAAATAATGAGAACATTGTAGGATGCAGCCATAATAGCAAACCAGAGCTTTTGGAGAGTAACCCAGATACAAGATCACCAGGAGACACAATTTTGACATCTCTTGAGTAGAATGGGAAATTCTTCAAAAGTAGAAATATGTAGACCTCATGTCTACATAGTGTTTTCTGACTAGGATTAACAATGTCTGGTGTCAGAAATCCAGTCAATTCTTATCCCAAAAGAGAAGAGAAATATAGAGAAGCTAAAAATCAGATGAAGAAAACACCCTAGGAACAAAATAGTATAGGAAGAAACACCACATTTAAAACTAACACGGTATCAAAATAAGTATAACGTGATCCTTGGAGCAACAGGAATGAAAAGACAAATACATGAATTAAAAAGTGAGCTTCCTGGAAAGATACTTAAAACAGGTAAGTATACTAAAGGCATAAGAAACATCCCGCTGTAGAAAAGATAGTTTGGAAAACACAGGAATATGAAAGAGTCATTTTGGTAAACACAGCAAAAGCAAATTTGTATAAAGTTAAAATATTTAGAAAGTAACATTTTATTCATATATAATTTTTAAAACTTTTCATGGAGCAAAGAGAAACTGGGATCTCTATACTGATGATCTGTATGGTATTTCAAGGGCTATTGATTTATTATAGAGTATGGTCCTTTTAGGTTTTATAAATCAATGTCTTTAAATTTTTTAAAATTTAGTCTACTTTATATGTTATGGACTGAGTAGAACCAAAAAAAGGAGCATATTTTATTCATATATAATTTTTAAAACTTTTCATGGAACAAAGAGAAACATGGATTTCTATGCAGATGATTTGTACCATATTTCAAGGGATATTCAGTTATTGCAGAGATATGGTCCTTTTAGATTTTATAAACCATTGTCTTTATTTCTTTTTTAATTTGGATGACTTTATCATAGATTGAGTAGAACACATTTTATTCATACATAATTTTTTTAAACACTTCAGGGAACAAAGAGAAGCTTGAATCCCTATGCTGATGATATGTATCGTATTTCAAGGGATGCTCAATTATCCCAGAGACCTGTGATATCAGTTGATGACAGAGATCAATTATCACAGAGTATTTCCCACTTTCTTTTATCTTCTGTAGTGTTTGTTTTATAGAAGCTAATGCTATGGTATTTGTGTGCCAAAATATGCACAATTAAAGCTTCATGGTGGACTGTATTCTCGGTAATTAGCAGTGTCATTCTTTTCTCTCTTTTTAAATTTTTTTTAAAATTTATTATTGGCTGCATTGGGTCTTCATTGCTGTGCACGGGCTTTCTCTAGTTGCGGCGAGTGGAGGCTACTCTTTGTTGTGGTGTGCAGGCTTCTCATTGCGGTGGCTTCTCTTGTTGCGGAGCACAGGCTCTAGGCGCGCGGGCTTCGGTAGTTGTGGCACGTGGACTCAGTAGTCGTGGCTCACAGGCTCTAGAGCACAGGCTCAGTAGTTGTGGTGCATGGGCTTAGTTGTTCCTCTGCATGTGGGATCTTTCCGGCCCAGGGCTCGAACCCGTGTCCCCTGCATTGGCAGGCAGATTCTTAACCACTGCACCACCAGGGAAGCCCCCATTCTTTTCTCTTTTGATAGTGTTTTGTTTTATTTTTTCACTAAATTAACCTTCTCTCTAGATTGACAACAGAAGTGGGTTTTGGTTGGATTTTTTTTTTCTTTTCTTTTTTTGCCATTGTTATTAGATTTTGCCCATTCTTTTGTCTCCATCATTTGAGTCCCTTTGGATTTTGCTTTTTCCTTTGGATAACATTTTGTGTGTGTGTGTCAATAGATAAGATTAGATGTCTTACATTTGTTGGTAAGATGAATATATTCTGCCTTGAAGGATTCTGTCGTCCTAACTTGTGTAAGTAGATAGTTATATTTCACGGAACCCTGTACTTTGAGTACTCTATGGAATTGCTGCTCTGAAGAAGGATGAGATTAAGGAAATTCCGCATCCTTTGCCTTTTCACAGATGTCACCGTCTGATTTTTGTTGATCACATTATTTTCCTAGCTGAATCTTAGTCCTATTTTAACCCTAAAATGTCCAAGGATAGTTAATGTATGCTGATAATATATAAAAAATCTTGATCTCCATCTGTATAAAGAAATTATGTAACTTGTATATTTCTATACATATTTATATAGTTAGCTGAGAAGACTTTCAAACAAAACCCAGTTACACTTGGGTTTAGTTAGATATACAAGACTGATTAACCTTTCTCTTAATGAAACAAAAATTAAAACAAATACAAATTTTCTTCTTTTATTTTGGTCAGTTTTATAAGCCTGATGATAATACAAACTCAACACGAGCTTAGAGGAGACTGGAAGTCAGGGATTCACATATAGACTTGGAAAGAACCTTAGCTCATAAAAATTTTTGAAAGAAACTTAGAAAATTCTAAAATAAACTAAATTTATTTGGTTTTATATAACCTCAAATCAGCAGTTATAATGCCAAGGTTGTGTATATAGATGGTTACATGGGCATAAATGTGTATGTACAATGATATTATAATATGTTTTCAAATAAAAAAATAAATATTTGCACTAAACTGGAAACCACTTAATTATCCATCAGTGTAAGCTTGCTTAATTAAATAAAGGTGTATCAGGAAGTGAGATACTTGAAAGGCAAAACAATGGGATAGATTTGTATCAGTTGACATGGAACGTCTTTTTCTACCCAAATAGGGTGTCAAACAATATGTATAATTAACTTCCATTCATGTAAAGTGGGGAAAAAAGACCTATATTTCAAAAAGTGCTATATTTTCATATTTTAAAATTAATAATTAACGTTCACATTTTATTAACCAATGTTTTTGAATGGCTTATATGAAGGCACTGTTCTATTTATCTTGTTATTATTCTGAATAAGGGGCCCAATTCTATCTGGTATGTTTGTATCTGTTTCTATGTAACTTGTACATATCTACAAACTGCCCAGTTTCTCTGAAAGTATTATCTACAAAGATAATTCTCTACTTCTATTATATACATCAATAGAATAATCCACAAGAGAAAATGTATGTTCATATGTGCAAAATTACATGCTCAATTTTAAAGCATCAACATGTATCAAGAGATTATTTTTTGAAGACCCTTGATGAATATCATCCATATTTAGACAGCTTTAAAACTGTACTTTTTGGTAAAAAATAAGTCTTTAGTGATATTTCCTCCTAATTTAGTTTAAATGCATCAGTCTTTGTTTTGCCATCAAACCATTGATTATATTATGGTGTTACACAGCCTTGTGATATTTATGAACTGTCTAAATGATTAAGTGCAGAAAATTGAAATAACAGGGACTTTGGGTTCTAGACAGATTTGCAGTGAATAATCCTATGTTAATTTTCCTCTTGTGCAGTTCTGGAAAAGCCATTTAGGTTTTCTAAATTCATTTCTGATTTGCAAAATAGAGCAAGGTATCTGTTATGGGCTGAATTATCCGCCCACCCCCCAAGAATTTCTGTGTTGAAGTCCTAACCCCCAGGACCTCAGAATCTGACTGTATTTGGAGATGGGGTCTTTAAAGAGGTAATTGGGATAAAATGAGATGATGCGGGTGGGTCCTAACTCAGTAGGACTAATGTCCTTATAAGAAGAGGAGATTAGGACACAGACACACAGAGGGATGACCATGTGAGGACACAGGGAGAAGACAGCCACTGACATGGGCAGTAAAGAGGTCTCAGGAGGAGCCAGCTCTGACCATACCTTGTCCTTGAACTTCCAGCCTCCTGGTTGACTTTTAGACTTCTAGTGTGAAAACAAAATGCTTAGCTTTATTCTACAGAAGTAGAATTATTAGTAGTAATAATAATTTTCTGACACATGGCAAACAATTCATACATTGATTTCCTTTCTTTTTATTCATTGACCTCTAAGAAGTAGGATTACTATGTTGAGATCTAACTCACAGAATTATTATCTTCATAGAACTGATGCGATAGTCTTTAGAAATGTACAATTCTCATTTTTCTTCTTTCACAAGTCACTGAACCATCCTGAGAAAAATCCCTTCTTCTCTAGGCACAACAGCCCACATTTATATGCTTCTCACGTGTAAATTCCATGCGCTATGTTTAATGTTCATTTTGTGGTGTTTCCCAAGAGAGCAGCCGGAGAGACCAAGATATAAAACACATAAAAATAAAAGTCAAAGCTCAAAAGAATGTCATTTCCTCTTCTCTACTTCATGAAATATAAATATTTTCAATTATCAGTGTTCATCAGCTTTCTACCACTGACACGTTGGAAGAAAATTTACAGCTGTCTCTTTACTATTGATTTTATTTCACACTTAATCTTGCTTTAAGGGTAATCCTATGACATTCAAATGTTGAATATGATTTCTATTTTTATGAGATGGGAATACAAGTGGGAGGAAATACTCAGTTATCTCTGAGAGATTTTTATATCTGCATCTAGTCAGTGGCCAATTCGTCTTCCCCCATTGGAAAGGTTAATATCCACTTTTTCTAGTCCAATATCACTGCTATCTCCTTTTCCTATTTATCTAGTGGATTATCACAAGACCATCTGTTAGGGCTGAATCCATTTTCCCTGTGATCAGAGAATCTTCAAAGCCAAAGTTTTGCTGGACAGATGAAAATATAGGACAGTGGTAAAGTGTTCCAACTCCTACATGAATAGAAATGGACTTTGAAATCCAGTTGAACAGCATGCCTTGTGCTACTGAACTAAAAATCTTGGGTATATAGGCATAATAATACTGTTACTGAATAGAAGTTTGTGTGCCCTACGCACAGTGAGGCCAAACGATACCGGAATGGCAGACTTCAGAGCAGGGCTGAGCAAGGAGAATGGGCAGCTTGCACTCAAAAACCCTGAACTCTCTGATGTTTCTCAGGGAGGAGTTTTTAAAGGCAAAATTTGGGGTGAGGGCTGCAGGGTGTATGACCTTCTTCTGACTGGTTGGTGGTGAGGGTGGTTCTCCAGGAATCTTGAGCTCAGCCTGAAGTTACCATCCTCCCCTCCACCCTCCCGGGTGGGGGCCATGGTTCCAGCAGAAGAACTCAGAGATAGCATTATTTATATCCCTTGAGGTAGAACCAGGACCCTGCCCCAAGCCTGCACTATTGTTTCTTGGCTGTTCCTCCCTTGTCTCTGCATCCCCTCTCTTCCCTGATTAGCAACTGTTTGAATCTGCCCTTTGGAACTCAGGGAAGGTCTAGGAGGCTGAAGCCTTTATCCTGAAAATAAGAAACTGGGGACATGGAAGGATTTTGGGGCCCAGAAGCCCCACAGGGTCCTGCTTGGTTTCAGTATTTCCTAATGCAAAGAGTTTTGTTTTTAAATGAAATCCTACTGAGATGATACACATAAAACATATCAGGATTTCAGGAAACACCCATTAGAATTTAATACTTTTTCAGTATTTTGACTACAAAACCTAATTCATTTTATTATAATTGTCTGAGATACTCTAAATGTCCTTTCTCTTATATGTGGATTCGTTAAAATTTTCATGGCTCCCAAGGAACAAAGCCTTCCATTCCACTCATAATTCCATATTATAGACTCTCATCATTCATGTTCTGCAAAAATGATCAAATCAGCTCCATAGGGTTGCCTCACCTAGATTCACTTCACCTCCACTCTTCCAGCTGAAACGGTCATGGTCTTCCAAAACCCAGCTGAGACTGCTCGCTTATCCATGTAACGTTTTTCTACCATTTCCTTCTTTCAAGTATCCATCTTGTACAAAATCCTTTATTCCTGTACTGACTTTGCAACACAACTGAAACCATGCAACTCAGATTGGGACTTGGACCCACGGGCCAGGACTTGAACTTGGCCAAAACCCAGATTGAGACTTGAAGCTATGGTCTTTTAACTGAGATCACACAGCTGGTCTCAGAACTTAATGAAGCTCAGGTTCTTGACATCTCATCACAGAAAGAATTCTGTGAGAGAAAAAGTGATAGGTAATAAGTGGATTTATTCAGAGAGAAACACACTCCACAGAAAAAAGTGTGGGCCATCTCAGAAGGCGAGAGTGGCACCAGGGTATGGGGGTTGTCAGTTTGTATAGGAGTGGGTAATTTCATAGGCTAATGAGGGGGAGGAGTATTCTAGCTACTTTGGAGAAAGGGTGGGGATTTCCAGGAATTGGGCTACCGCCCACTTGTTGACGTTTTATGGTCGGCCTTGGAACAGTCATGGCACCTGTGGGCGTGTCATTTAGCATGCTGATGTGTTACAATGAGGGTATACTGAGGCTCAAGGTGTAGTGGAAGTTGACTTGTCAGCAATCTTGGACGTATTTGGTTCAAACCATTTACATCGTGTCTTCGGGCTGTGTCATTTTTTTAAAGGTTGTGCCCTAGCCCCCTTCCTTTCTGTTTCACAGCCATGTGTACTTCCTGCTGCTCTATTGTAATGAAGTATAAGATTTCCCAAAGGCTTTATCTTTTGACATCCACAATATGATGGGTTGTGTTACGGAACCAAATTTGGGTCCGCTCACCCACGTGCAGCAAAGCCATGTACTGACTCAGGCGTGTAGTGAAGGAAGGTCCAGCATTTATTTGCAAGACTCCCAACATGGGTCCAAGCAAGTAGAATGGGCAGCTCATGCTCAAAAGCCAAACTCCTCAAAGGCTTTCAGGGAAGGGTTTTTAAAGGCAAATTTGGGGTGAGGGGTTCAGGGAGCATGACTTTCTTCTGATTGGTGGGTGGCGAGGTAACAGGGTGATGTTTCAGGAACCCTAATCATCAACCTTTTGTTTTCAGCCAGTCTGGGTTCTTTGTGCTTGTGGTCAGCATGTGGTCACCATCCTCCACTTGGGTTTGTGGGGGGAGGTGATGGTGGTGTCTTAGTTTCAGACTAACAACTCAAATTGGAATCATGCAGTGGTTGTCCTTCAGTGACTGACTTATTTCAGTTAGCATAATGCCCTCCACATTGAGACGTGTTGTAGCATATAGCAGAATTTCCTTCTTTTTTAAGGCCGAATAATATTCCATTGTGTGTATATAGCACTATATAATACAGTTGTAAAATATTTTACAGAATGCCAGAGAATGTACGTACTTAGTAGCACAAGCTCATTTTTTAAAAAATAAGTGGCAGGACTACAAAGCGAAATAAACAAATATTCTACCATTATGGAGAATGTTCACACAATTCTCTCAAGCATGCAAAACATAAATAAATAAGGATTCAGATAATTAAAAAAAAAAAAAGAGATGTGTCTGATTGTTTTGTAGATCCCTCAAGGAGGAACTAGGACTCTGTCTTACTGATTAACTGTTGTTCAAGCTATTGTGTTTAACTGCTTTTCCTTTCTTTCTTCATTCCCTCACTTTAGTAACTGACTGAGTCTCTTTGGAACTCAGGGGAGGCCTAAGGGACTAAAGCCTTTTTCTACAAACAAGAAACAGGGGACACAGAGGGGCTTCTGTACAAGGGAAGACCCTGCAGCATCTCTGTACCTGCTCGGTACTGACCCTGCTTGGTTTCAGTACCCCCTTTTCTTTGATATTCCTCAATCCAGAGTGGGGAGGGTTAAGAGAGAGAATAAAATTTTGCATAGAGAGGTTAATCATAAACTCAGCAGTGGAACTTGGTTTTAGGGGGACTTGTTTTCAGCTGGTGAACAATTTATGTATGCTTACTGAAACAGCTGTTGATGGGTTGATAATTTTTATTTTTTAATCAATGGTTATTTCTTAATGCTTATGTATATTCTGGGGCTGAGAAAAAGTGATGAGAGGTTATGCTGTTTGCCTAAGGATGGCAGTGGAGTGGGGGAGATGCCTTACATTCCAGAATTAAAATCAAGTTCATAAAATTAGCAAAAAAATGCTAGCTTTTCAGGTTTTGTTCAGGGTGGCTGAAAAGAAGCAAGCATATTGCAAGAGCATTTTCAGGAGAGTTCTAAAAAGAAGAAAAGAACCTTTCTAAATTGCTAAAAGAATGCATTCACTCTTGAATGGTGTTGTGCTCAGTGGGCTGGAGAGTGTAGTTTTGTGTTTATTTGAAATTAACATACCTTCACAGTGCTGTCCTGCTGTCGTGTGTCATGGGAAACTAAAGATCTTGCAAAGTGAGCTGTAGGAGCCCAGAGTTCTTCATTTGATTTCAGGTGCATTATTTTTTTTTTGTCTAGTATTTAAAGAATATCACTAACATCCTCTTCTAAACCATACATATCATAGCTGTTTAACTTGATTTTTTAATCCATTTAACTTTGGTGTACTGAATTCATGGAGAATAGTTACAGAAGCATTCTGAATTCATTTATGGAAAGAGAAAGCCTAGTTTAATTTTATTTTGCTGTAAAGGGTTGATCTCTGCATAACCACCTATTAAGACAGCATCATCTACCAGCTAATATAATATAATAATATAATGGCTCTATCAAGCCCTTTCCAAAACTGTACTGTACTTCCTATGTAAAAATATCACTTTGGTAAAGTTTGCAAATCTGAGAAGTAAGGAAATGATAACAAAGTACATTTCATTTATTTTGAATTAATAAGATTTTTGGTTACCTGAACTTTAACATATTCTGGTATGTGTCTGGATGCTTGGGAAACATAACACACTATCAGTAAGGAGTGCGTATAATTGGCAGATACCAAAAAGACTAACAGGCCGCTTAATTTTTGTACACATAAAACACTAAAACTCTAACCTATCAAAATGTATGCTTTGGTAAGATGCATTGAATCCCTTTCCCTTCATTTTTCTTGTAGAGTAAAGCTAGACAGGATGTGTTTAAATAATAGTATAAGTATTGACTCTCAGATTTGTAGAACAAAAATCAGGTTAAATATCTAAGTTACTTGAAGTGGTATGATTCTTATTAATTAATGCTCTAAACAGATATAGATATTTCATTGCATTTTGTGGCTATGAATGAAGACACAGAGTACACATTCAAATAATATTTCTTGGACTAAATTTAAATGCTTACCTTTGTAAAATAAGACAAACCAAACGATATGGAGTCGGGGGCAAAGGTGGGGAAAGAAACTTGACCCCCTAGTGAATTGAATATTTCAGGCAATGGCATAAATTAAAATTGAATGTCTGTGATTATTATCTCAAGTCTTTGTCAGTCTTCCCGAACATAAAACTACTTTAATCCATGTGGAAAGGAGACATAGAGATGTCATTTTCTAAAAAAAATAGTCACCACAGACATAGAACAGACATAAAAATAGTCACACAGAACAGACTTGTGATAGCCAAGGGGAAGGGGAGATGAGGGAGGGATGGACTGGGAGTTTGGGGTTAGCAGATGCAAACTATTATATATAGGTTGGGTAAACAACAAGGTCCTACTGTAGAGCACAGGGAACTATATTCAACATCCTTTGATAAACCATCGTGAAAAAGAATAAGAAACAGAATGTATGTGTATATATTTATATATATATATACACACAGACACACACACACATATATGTGAATCACTTTGATGTACAGCAGAAATAACACAACATTGTAAATCAACTATACTTCAACAAAGTAAGTTTTTAAAAAAAGAATAGTCACTATAAGAAACAATAATACAGTGTCAATAGCTATATACACTTTCAAAGAGCCCTGCTCCCACAATCAATCAAGACTTGCTTCAGTAATAGCTAAGAATTCAGACTATATTATTGTTTGCAGATATTAAAGAATGGAATGCATCGGCTCTCTTCTCTGTGGCCATATCACATAAACAAATGTAAATTCAACATTGTTTCCACCGACTTCCCGCCAGTCTATAGAATAGTAGATGCTTGACAGAATTGCAAGTTACAAAGTTTCTGCCATTTTAATAGAACCACAAAGATGCATGGAAGGTTAAGATTATCAGCTGTCTTCCTGCAGCCTTGGGCTAAACAGATAGTAATTAGCAGTCATTTTCCACCCGGTAAAGTCCTCCACAAGAGTTCTCCAACCCCCTATCTCAAGGACAAACAGTTAGTAAAGGTGTTGCCAAGAAAAAGAAGAGAAGCATCAGCTGGGGATGCAACCATGTTCCTGGAAGGGTTACTGGATCCATGGGAACCCAGAGGATACGTGGGCTTACCCCTCACGTACTAGTCTACTCTTCCGCCATCACTCACTCAACTTCCGTAAAGATACACCTCACACTCCGTCCATTCTGGACTTCTCCAGTTGCCAAGTCTTAATCCCATGTGTGCCCTTGCAAAAATGTGCTTTCACCTAAAGAGAAACAGTGCAGGTTCAAATCCACCTCCAAACAGGAAACTATTCCACAAAGGGATTCTTTTTTTTTATATTTTTTAATTGAAATATAGTAGATTTACAATGTTGTGTTAATTTCTGCTCTACAACAAACTGATTCAGTTATACATATATACATGCTTTTTTATATTCTTTTTCATGATGGTTTATTACAGGATGCTGAATATAGTTCCTTGTGCTCTACAGTAGGACCATGTTGTTTATCCATCTTATATATAATAGTTTGCATCTGTTAATCTCAAATTCCCAATCCATCCCTCCCCCACCCCTTCACCCCCTTGGCAACCACAAGTCTGTTCTCTGTGTCTGGGAGTCGGTTTCTGTTTCTTAGATAAGTTCATTGATGTCATATATTAAATTCCACATATAAGTGATATCATGTGGTATTTGTCTTTCTCTTTCTGACTTAACTTCACTCACTATGACAATCTCTAGATCCACCCAGGTTGCTGTGAATGTCATTATTTCATTCTTTTTGATGGATGAGTACAATTCCATTGTATATGTATCGTATCTTTTTTTAAATTATTAGTTATTTATTTATTGGCTGTGTTGGGTCTTCATTGCTGTGCACGGGCCTTCTCTAGTTGCGGAGAGCAAGGGCTACTCTTCGTTGCGTTGCACGGGCTTCTCATGGCAGTGGCTTCTCTTGTTGCAGAGCATGGGCTCTAGGTGCATGGGCTTCAGTAGTTGTGGCACACAGGCTCAGTAGTTGTGGTGCATGTGCTTAGTTGCTCTTCAGCACGTGGGATCTTCCCGGACCTGGCCTCAAACCCGTGTCCCCTGCATTGGCAGGCGGATTCTTAACCACTGCACCACCAGGGAAGTCGTATCATATCTTCTTTATCCATTCATCTCTCGATGGACACTTAGATTGCTTTTATGTCTGCGCTATTGTAACTAATGGTGCTATAATCATAGGGGTGCATGTATCTTTTTGAATTATAGTTTTGTCTGGATATATGTCCAGGAGTGGGACTGCTGGATCGTATGATAGCTGGCTCTAGGTGCATGGGCTTCAGTAGTTGTGGCACACAGGCTCAGTAGTTGTGGTGCATGTGCTTAGTTGCTCTTCAGCACGTGGGATCTTCCCGGACCTGGCCTCAAACCCGTGTCCCCTGCATTGGCAGGCGGATTCTTAACCACTGCACCACCAGGGAAGTCCTATCATATCTTCTTTATCCATTCATCTCTCGATGGACACTTAGATTGCTTTTATGTCTGCGCTATTGTAACTAATGGTGCTATAATCATAGGGGTGCATGTATCTTTTTGAATTATAGTTTTGGCTGGATATATGGCCAGGAGTGGGACTGCTGGATCGTATGATAGCTATATTTTTAGTTTTTAAAGGAACCTCCATACTGTTCTCCATAGTGGCTGCACCAATTTACATTCCCACCAACAGTGCAAGAGGGTTCCCTTTTCTCCACACCCTCTCCAGCATTTGTTATTTGTAGACGTTTTGATGATGACCATTCTGACCAATGCAAGGTGATACCTCATTGCAGTATTGATTTGCATTTCTCTAATAATTAGTTCTGTTGAGCATCTTTTCATGGCCTGTTGGCCACCTGTATGTCTTCTCACAAAGGGATCTTTAATCTCTCAAAACATGGCACGGAGAGCTTACATCCAATGTTACCCCAATTGTCCCACTAACTGGGGTTGGAAGAAGACCTCCTTGTTTCTCTCCTAGCAATTTTAACAACAGAGTTTAACCTCATGACCTTCATAGTTTGGGGAAAATATTTTTCTCGGATGTTATGTCAGAAATGTGACTTCACTCCAGTTGGCAGGCATGTAAGCAAAGATATTGCCAAGCGGAGACATAATTTGCTTCTAACAACCAGCAGCAAGAGAAGGAACATGGGCATGCTTGCCTCTCAGCAATATAGTCTCCATGGTCATTAACTCAAGCATGAACAGTCATACCACTGAATAAAATCACTCAGCTTATCTAGGTGATACCTTTGGGTTATACTTATTTATTTACTTTTATTTTCTAGGGGATTTGGGGGGGCTACAAATACCCAAAGAGACCAAATAAAAGTTCTAAAAACTTTTCCACTGTGACCAGCTATTTCTGTGGGACTATGTATTTTTGGTACCATTCTACAAGCTCTACCCAATGACATTTTTATTAATATATATCAATACATTTCTCGCTAATTAAATACCTAAAAATGGGAGTTTAGCACCATAAAATTTGCACTCACCACCGAAAGCCCTGCCCCTCTCTACATGGCTTCCATAATAATAAGGTTGTAGATAATAGTTAGCATTTGTGTTTTTTTAATACCAGATGTTCTGCCATTTATTCAAACCAGAATGTGCCATCAACTGTAATGTTTGCAAACAACAAAACAGCTTGCTGATAGCCCGAAAGCATTAAAATGTTAAAACAGTATAGTAGATCATTTTTTTCAAGCATGGCCTGTAACCTAGAATTTTATGTGTGTGTAATTCTTTGTGGAAATAAATTGGAAATAGGTGGTAGGGGTTATCTCGTACACAATTAATGACTATCATTTTAGATGGCAGCTATCCTTAGAAACATGACTCTGTATTAAGAGAATAGGATATAAATCTGTCTTGATGGAACTTAAAGTGATTCACTTTCCATCATCTGTATGATGGTCATGAGGCTGTTTTCTTTCCCCTTCTGGAACGAGGCAAAATATATTGAAAAAGCTCAAAACATTCTTCTTCCTCTAGTATGTGGTTTTTCTATAGTGATACATAATGTCTCAGGTGTAAATATATTTTTCAGAATCATGGTAACACCAAAGGCACCTGATAGTTTGTTATTACTGCCCTCATGAATAGAAACTGTGACAGAAAATAAATTTTTAAAATTTATTTCCTTTGTGTATTTCTATTAATTTTTACTTATATATTATATTAGTCCGCGAGGAATGCCATAACAAAGTAACATAGACTGGATGGCTGAAATAACAGAAATTCTCTCTGTCCTGGAGAGAGAAAGTCTGAGGCTGAAAGTCTGAGATCAAGGTCTCGGCAGGTTGGTTCTTCCTGAGGCCTCTCTCCTGGGCGTGTAGATGGCCATCTCCTCCCTGTGTCCTCACAGGGTCGTCCCTCTGTGTCCTAATCTCTTCTTATAAGGACACCAGTCCAGTTGGATTAGGACCCACCCATATGACCTCTTTTTACCTTAATTACCTGTTTCCAGACTCCATCTCCAAATACAGCCCCTTCTGAGTTCCTGAGTGTCAGGACTGCAACATGGAATTTTCAATTGGGACACGATTCACTCTATAACACCCTCCAGTAGAAAGATTGGATGCTTCACTCACTCCCCACTCAGCGCACATCAGTACATTTCGTTGTTCCTGCTTGAAGCCCCTGAACCCACCTGAGCCAATCAAAGCACCTCCGCAGGACTTATACCACTCAGGTTGAAGAGAGAAGCAATTTTTCTGGTAATCCAACTTCTTTACTCCAGGCATAAACCAGCTCTTCCATTGGAAGGGAGAGGTGATTCAGCTAATCAGCTGGGTACTTAAGAACTGTAGTATGAAATAGTGTTTCTCAACATCTAATGCAGTGGTTCCCAACCTTTTTGGCACCAGGGACCGGTTTCGTAGAAGACACTTTTTCCATGGACTGGGGGTTGAGGGAATGGTTTGGGGATGATTCAGGCACATTACATTTATTGTGCACTTTATTTCTATTATTATTACATTGTAATATATAATGAAATAATTATACAACTCACCGTAATGCAGAATAACTGGGAGCCCTCGGCCATGGCTCACGGGCCCAGCCGCTCCGCGGCATGTGGGATCTTCCCGGACCGGGGCACGAACCCGTGTCCCCTGCTTCGGCAGGCGGACTCTCAACCACTGCGCCACCAGGGAAGCCCACTGGTAGGGTTTTAAGATGAGTCTGCAAGCAACTGATTTATGATGGTCTCTGTGCAGTCAAACTGCTCTGCTAATGATAACCTGTATTTGCAGCCGCACCCCAGCCCTAGCATCACTGCCTCAGCTCCACCTCAGATCATCAGGCATTAGATTCTCATAAGGAGCGCACAACCTAGATCCCTCGCATGTGCGGTTCACAGTAGGGTTCACGCTCCTATGAGAATCTAATGCTGCCACTGATCTGATAGGAGGTGGAGCTCAGGCGGTAACATGAGTGATGGGGAGCGGCTGCAAATACAGATGAAGCTTCGCTTGCTCACCTCCTGTTCACCTCCTGCTGTGTGTCCCAGTTCCTAACAGGCCACAGACTGGTACTGGTCCAAGGGCGGGGGAATGGAGACCCCTGACCTAATGCACACAGACATGCCCTGCTGATCCTGTTACAATGCAAATTCTGATTTGACAGCCGTATGCTGATTCTGCATTGCCAGCAAGCTCCCAGTCTATACCTTTCTGAATTGAGGTGTTCCAAGGCCTCCATCTTGCCCAGCACAAGAATATAGCTATTTATATGGAACATTGGGCTCTCTGGAGGTCTGAAAATACTTTGAGGAGGTTCTACTGACAAACCCATCTCCCCCCAATTTTTATTTTATTTTACTCTTTTAATTAATTTTTATTGGAGTATAGTTGTTTTACAACGTTGTGTTAGTTTCTCCTGTACAGCAAAGTGAATCAGCTGTACATATACATATATCCCCTCTTTTTTGGATTTCCTTCCCATTTAGGTCACCTCAGAGCACTGAGTAGAGTTCCCTGTGCTATATAGTAGGTTCTCATTAGTTATCTATTTTATACATAGTATCAATAGTGTATACATGTCCATCCCAATCTCCCAATTCATCCCACCCACCCCCTTTTCCACCCTTGGTATCCATAGGTTTGTTCTCTACGTCTGTGTCTCTGTTTCTGTTTTGCAGATAAGATCACCTATACCATTTTTCTAGATTCCATATATATGCATTAATATACAGTATTTGTCTTTCTCTTTCTGACTTACTTCACTCTGTATGACAGTCGCTAGGTCCATCCACGTCTCTACAAATGACCCAATTTCATTCCTTTTTATGGCTGAGTAATATTCTATTGTATATATGTACCACATCTTTATCCATTCATCTGTCAGTGGACATTTAGGTTGGGTCCATGACCAGGCTATTGTGGATAGTGCTGCTATGAACATAGGGGTGCATGTATGTTTTCAAATTATGGTTTTCCATGACCAGGCTATTGTGGATAGTGCTGCTATGAACATAGGGGTGCATGTATCTTTTCAAATTATGGTTTTCTCCAGATATATGCCCAGGAGTGGGATTGCAGGATCATATAGTAGCTCTATTTTTAGTTTTTTAAGGAACCTCCATGCTGTTCTCCATGGTGACTGCACCAATTTACATTCCCACCAACAGTGTTAGAGGGTTCCGTTTTCCTCACACCCCCTCCAGCATTTATTATTGGTAAGAAAATTATCATTTCTTAAAAACACATAATAACTAGTTGACATAGGCTTCACCCCATCTTAATTTTAAAACCTTAAATATCTTAAATGATTTGAAATAAGTAGGATTTTTAATTAAACATTACCTAAAGTGACCATATAATGAGAGTTTATTTGCTTGGGGAAATAAATGTCAATAATATCAAATTCAGCATCAAAGGCAACCCAGTGACAAACAGATTTGTGTGAACCACGAGAAAAAAGAAAGTTGCTTTAGTTTGATGGTAATGTGTGGCGTACAGGATTCATTTTACTGGAGAACTCAATTTAAAATTGCATGAAAAAGGTTTTCTGCTTATATGTCAAAGGCCATTACTAATGAAGGGTAGCAACTGGGTAATGATTGAAATTTACAAGGCATCACTTTCAGCATTCTTTTTCCCCCTTTGGATTTTCATTAACTGGATGATAAGCTGTAATTTTTTGGTTTCATTTCATACTAAAAGTATATGCTGTCTATATAATTAGCAATATTTTATTTTTCCATCAACTTCATGAAGAGAAAATCATGTCATGGTGTCCTATTTTCATGTTGTGGTAATGGATCCTTTTGTCAGTGATAGAATACAGATGAATACCAGCATCGAAAATGGAAGGAAACAGGACCTATTTACTAAAGGATATTATTTCCCTGCATTACTGTGAAAATTAGGTATAGATGAACAGGAAAATGACAGAGTTAAAAATTAGTCTTCCAATCTGTTTTTGTAGCACAGGCAATCTGTAAAATTTCTACTAAGGGCAAGAAGATTTTATCATATACACCCACATACCCCCAAATTATACAGCATCATTTTATTTATTTTTTCCAACTTTTGCCTGGATATGATATTCTTTGAGTGAGATATGATTGTTGTAGACCAAGAACGTATACACATTTAAGAAGATCTCTGTGTCAATATGTTTTCCATTATTATCATTCATTTTTTTGCTCAAGATTAATAACTTGTCCCGTCACCTATATTAGTCAAATAGTATGTTTTAAATCTGATATATTAGTAAATATAAATTTTTAAAGCAAAATCAATTCTACAAATTGTCAGATTCGGGCTTCCCTGGTGGTGTAATGGTTGAGAGCCCGCCTGCTGATGTAGGGGACACGGGTTGAGAGTCCGCCTGCCGATGCAGGGGACACGGGTTCGTGCCCCGGTCCGGGAGGATCCCGCATGC